>NW_006494614.1:29174686-29205578 GCF_000325575.1 Pteropus alecto | reverse complement strand
TTATAAAACTTATTTTATAAGGTTGCTACCCAGTTATTCAAAAATAAAATTCATAGAGACTATAAAAATCATAGTCTCTACGAATGTTCTTAGCAGCTCTATTCACAATATCCAAAAGGAAACAACCTAAATGTCCATCAATGGATGAACGGATAAACAAGCTGTGGTACATATATACAATGGAATATTATTCAGCCATAAAAAGAAATGAAATACTGTCATTTATGACAACATGGATGGACCTCAAGATAATCATGCTAAGCCAAATAAGCCAGACAGAAAAAGCTGAAAATCACATGCTATCACTTATATGTGGGATATAAACCTAAAAGCAGCAAATGAACAGGACAAACAAACAGAGACTCATGGACATGGACTATAGACTAGTGGTTGTCAGAGAGAAGGAGGTGGAGAAGGAGGGGGGAGATAGATGGGGTAAAGGGGATCAATATAGAGGGCAGGGGGAGGGTGAAGTAGGTAAAGGAGATCAAATATATGATGGGTGAAGGAAACTGGGTGGTAAATACACAATAGAATATACAGATGTCAAATTATAATATACACTTGAAAATTATATAATTGTATTAACCAATGTTACCTCAATAAACTTAATTTAAAAAATATATAAAAGAAACATAGAATTATAAGGAAAAATTAACAGAAATATAATTGATGTGGCAAATCTGAAAACCACTCTCTTTTTATGACAACTCAAACTAAAATATATTGAAATGGAGGGTCTGAGTAACATTTAGAAAGGTTGATAAAGAGATGTATGGAAAGATCTATGCCCAAGAATAAAAAAGAATATACATTATTTTTAAATATCAGTGGAACATCTTTAAAACTTGTATTTTAAAACAACAAAAGGAAAATTAGAAATGATAGCAATCACATTCTTCAATCCTAAATCTAGATATGAATAACAAAGGTATCTGGGGGACAATGTCTCAAAACTCAGAAATTTTTAAATCTTGATTTTTTTAAAAAAAGGATAATACTACAACTCATATAAGTCAAAAGCAAATGAAACACCTATTGAATCAGTAGTAAATTTATTACCTACAAGCTTTTATATTAAAAGAGAAAGAGTGAAAATAAAGTGAAAAATAAATGAACTACGCATTCAGCTTAAAAAGTTAAAAAAAGAACAGACATAGAACAGTATGTAGAAGGCAATAAGAAGCAGAAAAGCAGAAAAATAATAATTTCACATGGACAAATCCAAGAATTCTTTGTTTTATTATTTTAAGAAAATAAGACGAAAAAAATCTAGAAAGCTAATGCAGAAAAAAGTAATGATATACAAATAGATACAGCAGGTATTAAAAATAAATTACGTACTTCTGGGAAAATATAGATGACCTAAATTTTCTCAGAATAAAGTATAATGCCTGAATAGACCATTAAGCAGAAAATTAACTAAAATAGTATTCAAAGCACCACTAATAAAATGATTTACAAATGAGGTGGTTTAATAGGCAATTCTTTACAACATTAAAGAACAAAATTCCCATATATAAAATGTTTTAAAGAACAAAATTCCCATATATAAAATGTTTTAGAATGTAGAAGAGGGAAAACAGCTTATTTTTACAAATTTAAAAAATAAAATTAATCTGACAAAGATAAATTCTTCATGTTTCATATGATAATTATGTAACTTGGTATTTTACAGGGCTTTTTAGAAGCACAAAAATAAATTTAAAGTTCAAATATACACATGGGTGCATAGTTGTAATCATCTTTTCTTGGTCCTGTTTTTCTCTCGATTTCATTCTATAATTTATCTACCCCAGCTCTCTTATTTAGAAATTAGAGAAAGATTTATTTTTGTGCTTATCATGAATGAGAAAGCACGGCACCTTGGAAGCTATTCTCAGCTATCTCAGGACCCACAAAGGGGAAGCTTGCTGATAGTGCAGCCAACACTGAGAAAGAGCTGTCAAATGAAGAACCAGAATCAAGTTTATGATCACTTTGTTCAAGCTTTTAAATCAAGTGTTACCAGAAAACACCAAAACCTTTGGATTCTTTAGTTATTTAAATTCCTTTATTTTCTAAACTACTTTGGTTTGGGTATCTATTACTTTAACCAAAAACACCCCGCTAATATTAATTGGGGAAATGCTTTGTTTTAAACATATCTAGGCAGGCTTCAAAGACCATGTGTTTCCTCATATGTGTATCAGTACATTGTCCCTTTAGTAGTGATTTCTTTTCCTGCTCAGTACATTTCCCGTCTCCTTTCTTTTTTTAAATCAAAAAGTAAAATAAATTTTTTCCCCATTTCCCCAATCCCTCCTCTTTGGCAACCATCAGCTTGTTCTATTTATTTATTTATGCATTCATTCATTCATTCATTCATTCATTTAATCTTTATATTTATGGGTCTGTTTCAGGGTTTTGTTTTGTTTTGTTTTCAGATTCTACATATAAGTAAAATCTTTATCTGACTTCTTTCACTTAACATAATACTCTCTAGGTTCATCTATGTTTTAACAAGTGGCAAGATTTTGTTATTTTTTTTATTGATGAGTGATATTCCATTGCATATATAGATCACATCTTCTTTATTGACTCACCTATCGATAGGTTGCTTCCATATCTCGGCTGCAGTAAACATAGAGATGCTTATATCTTTTTGAGTTAAGTGTTTTTAGTTTCTTGAGATTAATACCCAAAAGTTAGATTGTTGGGTCATATGGTAACTATTTTTAAGTTTTTTTGAAGAATCTCCATACTATTTTCCATAGTGGCTGCACCAGTTTACAATCCCACCAATGGTGTAGGAAGGTTTCTTTTTCAAGACGTCCTCACCAGCACCAGTTATTTGTTTCCCATTCCCCTTCTTTATGAAACAAATCCATTTCCTTTGGGAATATCTTCCATGTATTCCATCTCACTTCTTCTGGGACCAGCTTACACTTTCCTCAGGGGAACTTCCTCACTATTTCTGTGTGTTCTGATGGTGTCTGTAATGATAATCTCCAAGCCATTTATGCTAATTTGGGCCAATCAAATCATGCAACATTCTTGGTAGAATGACTAGTACAAGGCTGGACATGTGTCTCAATAAAGGATTCAGTTTTCTTCACATCAATGTATGACATTTAGAAAGAGGAGCCTTTTTTTTTGCTTGGGGTTCTAGGCTGGAAGGATTTGAGTTTGGGACTCCCAATGGCCATGTCCCCAGTTACTCAATGGAAATGCATATGCAGTAGAAAGCATATGCAGTAGAATGAAGCCAGACCAGAAAAAAAGCAGAAACGGAAGAGAGCAGGAGCCCAGAAAATAGCATTCAACACCAATATTCCTGACATGCTCGAAGCTAGCTTTTATCTTTGCACTTCTCTGTTCTTTTGGTTAATAAATTCCTTTTTGAGGTTAATATAGCCCAACTAAGGTTTCTGCACTTCTCAACACCTAGCTAATAATACATAGAAAAACCTGTTCAAACTTCTGTGTACATAAAGATACCTTCTGACTAATTTAGCTGCAAACCTGCTTATTTCACTTTCTCCTTGACATTCGTATTCTTTTTTTCCTCAGTATTCGATGCTTTTATGGTGTTGGGGAAGCTGATAGCACTCCCTACTTACTTCCCACACTGTGCTGTCCATGCCTCTGCTGATAGCAAGCCTCCTAATGAGGAAGCAGCCATTGCTGACTTTTCGAATCACTGGTTGGCGCCTTATATCAACTAGACTTAGCAGGCATTTCTTTGGGAGCTGCCAAATAAAGCATATTGGCCTGCGTATGAATTGATTAACTGAACTCTCACCATCATTTTGCTGACCTTGTATCCAGTGACAGTCAGATGGTGTTAGGGAGATGATGATGGCATTTTAATCTCTCTCTGCAAATTTATTTCTGGGGCAGAGCCAGCTATCAGAGCACATCTGTGAAACACCCAGTCTCAATCATCACCTTGCATAATTCTAGCTTGATACTGCATTTTATCCTTATTTTTGCTTTTTAATGGACAACTTACTTTTCTTTTTATTTCTAGATATTCGGAAATACCCCTAAGGTTGGCATGGATGCCCCTACTTTCCTCAATGTGGAGTCAGTTTAATACAATACCAGTACTAGGTGAACTATAGTTGAGGCCAAATGGATGATATATTTTATTTGACAAATTATGGTTCTTTAGCTGTATCAGAACAATGTGTGGGTTAACTTTCAAAATGCCATTTGTTACTGTACATACCTTTATACTAAGCTGTCCCTGTCTTTTTCTCTGACCTTGTCTTTCTTGCAAATTGCCCTTCCACAGTCCCATGCACTTACATCATTTTAAATGACTAATATCTTCCTTCTAGGGATTGGTGTTACCATCTAGTTACAGGCACTTAGAAAACTAATTATCGACATCTTTCTCATTCTTGTATTTAAACCTATACTTAAGAACTGTATTTCATGGAGTGGACTGCTTCATCCTTTGTCTATTCGAGCCAGACACCACGGCGAACGAGAAAAGGCCACACTCTATTGTCGTCAAGCTAGTTGCTGAAAGATGAGTTGGGGAGCTCTTACATCTATTCTCATTTAGTCAACTGTCCATTTATTAGGGTTTAATGCATCATTCAATTATAATTCATATAACTACTGTTTGTACATACTTTGTAAATTATAAAGCTTTATGCAAATATAAGTAATTAATTGTGTCAATAACTCTAAAAACGACAAGATAAAGAGGATATTTATTGCAGCTGCTGCTGTTTGTTTTGTATTCTTCTTCTCTCCGCTTTTCCTACTTTTGAGGCACAAATTTAAGGACAACTAAAACTTCTTTAACAACCATTATGGTAACTGTATTATTGCATTGCCTGAGGATGCAAGAGTGATCATTTATGAATCAGTGTGATTTAAATTGGAAATCTGCACTATTATATCCAGATATAATATTTTAAAAAATAGATACTGACATTTTACAGATACTTGATTAATTTCACAATTGTAGTTAGATGGTTCAGATAATTCTAGGTCTGGACTTGTAGTTTCTCAAAGAGAATGAGAGTCATTGGAGAGACCTCTTGGGAGACTTGCCTGTCTTGGGACAACATCTGAATATACACTTACAGTTGAGAATGAATATGTATTCCAGCAACTAAGTTCTAGCAAGTTTTTTTCTTAATTTCTCATCAAAATGACATTTTCTTTTCTTTGTTAACAAGTTTCTTAGGATAGTGCAACTGAAAAAGATCTCTTAACTAGATGCATCACTAAAATTTATGCAAAAGTGCTCTTTTAATCATTTGAATATAATTTGACAACATGGCATAAACTGAGTAGGGAAGATTTAAGGAAGGAAGGCCTTCCAACCCCAGACATGGGTGATTCTCTGACTCTGTGTCTTCCTTGTAGTAGGTATTTGGAGAAATTTGTTTACCATATAGAAAGGTTGTGGCGGTAGAGATATACTCTTTTTAGTTACATTTTGGCTGGAATTCCCCACAGAGGAATAATAAATAATCTTTCCCACATCCTCCACAGGGATTATAGTCAGTCCCAACCACAAACAGTGGAAGGAAGAAAGTTATTGATATCTTTTCAAATTTCCCAATGTTCAACTGCTCAAAAATAGCCCCACTATAGTAACAGAAAACCCTACTATTGGATGTACCTCCTTTTGGATATACACAAGGCATGTCTATCCAGGAAGTATCTGCTGATAAATAGAATAGAAACTATAATAGAAACATATGTTCACTGAGAAAATCTGACAATTTAATTTACTGAAATTTTCTTAATCCATTTTTTTTACATTCCTGAATTAGTTATTCTGGTCACAAGGCCTGGGTACTGGGATCTTAAAAAAATAAATTGCGATGGTGGAAAAAGATGAGGACTAGTTAAAGTATGGATACTGATGCTATGTAGAATTTCTTGGTGTGGAGTATGTACTCCAGAAAGATATGACTACTAAAAATTAATCATTACCAGACACATGAAGATGTCTAGGTATTGTCTCTTGGACACATACAGACCTATAGTCTTCCAAGAGACCATCAGGTGACATGTCCTTTTGGTGTACCTTTTCCTAAAGTATTGTCTGAGGAAGTAAATTTCATGAGCCACTCTGAAATAAAATAATTTAGGAGTAAAATAAATTTGCCTCAGTATCATATCCTGCTATTAAAGATTCAAATATGTTGCACATAACACGTTAAGAGATCTGAGAAACAATGAATTAAATATACCTGCTTAACTTTGTTTCACATGGTAAAACCTCTCTCCTTTTTTAAAAAAAACAAGCAACATCCTGTGGGTTTATTTTGGATAACAGGGCCTATGTGAATTTTATTTGTGATTTTTTTTATCAACATTCATAAAATACTGTCTATATGGCAAGCTACTTTCTTAGATGGGGAAGCTGAGACAACAAGATGTTATGGTTCTTAAAAGGTGGGGCCAGAACTGAAACTAAGGTCACCTGGTGCCAAAGTCCAGACATTTGATCACTGCACTTTAAGGTTTAACATTAAACCTTGAATTTTGGAAACCCGAATTTGCTTACAAGTCACAGGATGCTCCATCTGTAGGGTTGGAGGCACATTAAACAAAATCAAGAGAATGAAGTTTTAACTAGATTGTCTACTTTTTTACTTACAAGCAATTGCCACTATAAAGATTAGAACATTCAAACTATATCATTTATGCATTCTTTCCTTCTGGAAGACCTATGTGGGAAGCCAGACCACATGCAAAATACTGCTGGATGAGAATAGAATCAGGACAAGGAGAGTTGATTAGATCAGCTGTGCTTCAGGAACTCGGAATTGTGAGATGAGTCGATGTTCTTCATCACTGATATGGTGAAGTTCAATTTTTTTTCCCATGAAAACTCTCAGTAATAGGGAGATTGTACCAAAATAAACAGATTGAGAACATATGCCTACTCACCTTCCCCTCTAAAAGCCAATGATAAGAAAAAGAAGATTCATTTATTTAATGCATAAGTCCATGACTATGGAAACACTATATAGAATGCCATGAGAACACCAGAACTATCATTAAACTCCTGAAAGATAAAAAGCAAATATGAATAGATTTTTGAAGAGTAGAATCACAGGAAAACAAAATATAAAACATGATAAGAATATTCCTAAGCTGGTAGTGATACTTCCTGAATAATCCTGACTTGATGTAATGAACACAAGCTGTTGGGTGGAACATGGAACATTGGTCAAGACGATTTCATGGCTGAGCTGCATCTTGTGCACCTAGAGCAACTTACTCCCTCCCCTTTCCCCTCTATTCAATCAAGCAGTGCTTTGGGTGTTATTTGATCGCAGGACAAAGCAGAATGCCAGAATAGAATTATGAAATCAAGGCAAAATACCAAATAGCTATTGTTCTCCAAGAAAGACAGAATTGCCTCTATTCATGAGACAATTTAACTCACATCTCAAATTCACCATAGCCCTGCCCACTCATCTCCAATCAGCATAAGGGGCAAGATGTGGTCATCAAAGTAGTCAGGGGTTGTCTAATTTAAATATGATCAAATAGCCAAATATATGAATCAACAAGAATTGCCAAATATATGGAGGGAATTAACAATGTGAGAGTCACCAAAACAAACATATGTCCAAATAACACCTGACAAAATAAAGTATTGAGAAAAGAGGAAAAACCTTTGGATAAGCATAATTAATATATTTAAGAGGAGTTACAAAGAATGTTATGGTTATAAAAATGAGTAAAGTAGAAATTTGGGACATTAAATGTTCGTTGAAATAAAAAATACAGTAGAGGAACTGAATGTAAAATAGGCACAACTACAGAGCATATTTGTGAGCTGGGAAATTAACCTGGGAATTTTCCTAAAATTTCAACAAAAATTTTTAAAAAGGATGGAACATATAGCACAATAAAATAAACCTATAAAAATAAGAAAAAAGAAATTAATTCAGATAAAACTAATGAAATGTAAAAACCAAGAGAAACAAAAGCTGTTTAAAAAAGAAAGAAAGAAAGAAAGAAGCAAGACTTGGGAATATTTCATCAAGAAAAAGGAGGAATATGGAAATAAATTTTATTAAACATTGAAAGAAGATATAAATACAGATTCAGGGAACATTAACATGTGTGAGAAATTCTGTACAACTTTTTGCCAATGCATTTAGAAATCTAGACAAAATGGATGACTTTTTAGAATTGAAACCTGCTGATATTAACTCAAGAAAAGCAGAAATTGTGCAAGGACCAATAACCAATTGAAGAAATAAAAATATGGGTAATGATTTACTCCAAATTGATCTTTGAACTGAATGCAATCCCTACCTAAATCCCAATAAGGTTTTAATGTAACTTGATACAGAGTTTCTAAAGTTTATATAAAAGTAAAGAATTCCAGGAATAGCCTAGATACTTTTTGTAAAGGATAATGAGAAAGAATACATTTCTTTGTGAGTTATCAAAGCATATCATAGCTATAACAATCTAAACAAATTTACATTAGTACAAATACAGAGTTAAAAAGCAGTTCTATGAATATTCGTGAGAATTTGTATTTAAATTTAGAGGTGAACTGATGAACTAGTCAATAAATAGAACAACAAGGAGGGTTATATGCATATTCACAGAATTAATTTAGTATAGGTTAAAGAGCTAAATGAATTTAACTTTAAAAAAAACTCTGAAAGCATTAGAAAAACTAAGAGTTTTCTTTTAATAATGATCTGGTGATGAGGAAGACTTCTTAGGTAAGACACAAAATTTAGAACTTATAAAATGTTAGACAGCATTGACCTCATGCAAATCAATTTTTTTTTTCTGATGGTAAATCCCCTGAACATGGTTTTAGAAAGCTAACATAAGAAAAATATTTCAAGCACTACCAAAATTATGATATTTCAAGCACTACCAAAATTCTGTCAGAAATCATCCCATTAGAAAAATGGCCCTACCAAGTCTCCTTTACTATGTTATTTTCCTCCAGAGTACCAGACATACTTACATATGTTACTTATGTGCATTTTAGTGTTTCTCTTCTCCCTATCAGAATGTAAATTCCAAGACTGCAATAATTTGGTTTCGGTGTTGGTCAATTCTGCATCCTCAGTTCCTAGGGTATCATCATAGTTCATAGGCAGTTCATAGAACCCAGATACAAATAGTCGATGGCCATGTGATTCTCTTCGAGAATCAAGAAAGAGCAAATTAAAACAAGTTCTAAATTTTTGTCTATTATGTAGGCAAAAAGGAAAAGGGTTTTAATAGTATCAGAAGATATGGGAAATAAGTGTTCGTGGAATTTTAAACAGAAGAGCACGTTTGGAAAGCAATTTGAAATTATTTATTGACATTTAAAATGCATAAGCTTTTTGTCTATGAAATTTTACTTCTATGAACAAATTCTAAAAAATACTTGTACACTTGCATTAGCTATCTGAGCAAGTATGTGTTATAAATCTGTCAGTTCATATGAAGTAGATATATATGTATTAATATAGAAAGATCTAAAAAAACCTTTAATAACTTTAAATAGTTACAAAAGATAGTTATGGTTTTATCTCTACATAAATATATAATTTAAAAATATAAAACTACAAAAAGATGAGACCAATAGGATGGATACACACCAAACTTTTATTAGCACTTAGTCTGGGTAAAGGATAGAAGTGGAAGAAGAATTTTAAAACTCTGTACCCTTCTGTATGTTAAAACAAGAATGATTTCCTGTTCTATCTGTGTGGTTAAATGTGTATATGTATTGTTAGTGGTTTACTCTAAAAGGTGATAGCAGAGTGTTCTCAGAGCTTATTAAGAAATATCTTTTTTCCTTTGGAACTAAAATTAAAAACATTAAAAGCATTTTGAAAAAACAAATAAAATGTATAATCTTTCCAACTACCACTTTTATGTAGCTATTTATGTTTGTGAATATTTTTCCAAGATTGTTTCTAATGCATGTAATATCCATATTGTCACAATTATAATATATTTGATTTCAAGTCCTTAAAATTTTATATTATGTAGTCTATAGGCTTCATAATTATCATTTATAAAAATTGTATGCTATTCTAATATTCTCTAAAACCAGCTAGTCACTGATTGTAAGTAGGTTTTTAAACGTGCTCAGTGGAACTAGAAAAGGATTAATGAATTATTTGTTGAGTTAACTTTGGCTAGTCTAAGCCAATAACCCTTAAAAGACAGGAGAAAGCTTGTAAATCTCCAAGCAGTCAGTCTAACAGTGAGAGGAGAGTATGCTTTAAAATAGTTTTTCTCAGAATATGTTCTGAGGAACACTAGTCTTTTGGATAATTCAGATCAAATATTTTGAAAACAGAAAAAAATTAAAAAAACTATAGCTACTGTATTTTCCTGTTAGTAGTTTACAAATTCTATTAAAGTTCTAGGAAAAAAGTAATAGATCTCTAACATGGGTAAGAAAAGATTTTCCTTGATGTATTTAACAATTTTATTTCTATTTAATAATTTTATTAGTCTTCTCTTGCTTTGTAACAAACTGTCCCAAATTTTAGCAGCTTAAAAGAACAAAAAAATATCTCACAATTTTTCCGGGTCAGGAAATTGAGGGTAGCTTCGCTATATTGTTTCTGAGTAGGAGCCTAATGAGTTTGCAGTCAAGACATTGGCTGAATGCCTTCTTTGGAGAAATGTCTCTTCAGGTCCTCTGCCCATTTTTTGATTGGATTATTTATTTTTTTGTTATTGAGTTGTATGACATCCTTATACATTTTGGATATCAACTGCTTATCAGATATATCACTTGCAAATATTTCTCCTATTCAGTATGTTGTCTTTTTATTTTGTTGATGGTTTTCTTCACTGTACCGAAGACATACAGATGGCCAACGGACATATGAAAAGATGCTCAATATTACTAATCATCAGAGAAATGCAAATCAAAACCACAATGAAATAGCACCTTATACTATTCAGAATGGCAATTATCAGAAAGTCAATAAATAAAAAGTGATGGCGAGGCTGTAGAGAAATGGGAATCCTCCTGCACTGTTGGTGAGACTGGAAATTGGTGCAGCCACTATGGAAAACTATATGGGGATTTCTCAAGAAACTAAAAATAGAACTGCCACACAACCCAGCAATTCCACTTCTGGGTACTTATTCGAAGAAAACAAAAACAGACTCTTAGAACAAAGAATAAACTGATGGTTGCCAGAGGGGAGATGGTTGGAGGGGTGAGTGAAAAAGATAAAAGGGAATATAGTCAATAATAATGTAATAACTTTGTATGGTGATAGATGGTTACGAGACTTAGTGGGGTGATCACATTGTAAGATATATATATGTTGAATCACTATGTTCTACACCTGAAACCAACATAATATTGTATGCCAACTATACTTTAATTTAAAACAGGATGTTTTCTGCGGCTGCAGTTGCTTAAAGGCTTCCTGGCCCTAGAGGATACTTCCAACTTGACTCACCCACTTACTGGCCTGAGGTCTATGTTCCTTACCATGCAGAGCTCTCCAGAGGGCTACTTGAACGTCTTCATGACATGGCAGCTGGCTTCTCCCTGAACAATTGATCTGAGAGAGAGGAAGGAGGAACACAATCCTTTTTTCTCCTAATGCCTTTTATGACCTTGTTTAAGAAGTTATACATTAATACAGGTCACTAAATATAATCTGTACTCAAGGGGAGGGGAGTTTTTGAAGAGAAGAGCCCCAAAGAATTTGTGGGCATATTTTGAAACAACTACAGTAGCAGAATCCATTCTTATCCTTTAATAATACCTGTTAGCATCCCGAGGATTGCTTTGAGAATACATGACAATAGAGTTTTAACCCTGAAGAATGTGCCTTATGTTAACTCTCTGAGGGAGAGAATAGGAAAGACTGACTGGTTCTGTTTTAAGTATTTGCATGGTAACTGCATTTTTCATCTTTTTAAGAACAATATATTTAAAATAATGTATCAATGTGTCACCTATGATACCTTTTCAAATGAAGTAGAGTAAGTACAAATCAAAACAATTAATGACATATAAATCCTGTATAAAAATCAAGCAATTGCTGACGAGGCATGTGTTATTGTATCTTGAACTGCTCTCTAATATTCACTCATTTTTCTATTCATCCATCCATCCACTATGAACCTGTTTTTCAGAACTTATTGTTCACCAGACTTTTCTGTATCGTGATATACAAAGTTCAGTGAAGGGAAACCTCCACCCACCTCTTGAAAAACATCAGTCTCATGGAAGGAGACATACACGGAACCGTTTTTCAAGAAAAAGGCTAAAGTATATACCTTCTCAGAGATAAGACAAAGGGATGAGATAACTAATTATTCTTGGGGACTATCTAGTATGAAACCAAATCAACTGGGTCTATATGTATGTGTGTATATGATTAGATACATGAACATACATAACATTTAGCCTGTCAGGGTCATATGCAAATGTAAGAACTAGAAAGAAGCTAAAAAATCCTGAAGATTTTCTATGCATTTTGTTTTTCAAAGTTTGCTAGAGAGAAAGCCCGTATCATATGGTTGCTATCTATACAGGCTTTTTAAAAAAAAAAATAATACAGACTTAATTGCTTTCCTTTTTTGGCTAATAAAAACTCCCTAGACCCTCAGAATTGTATAGTTTCTCCTTTTTTTTTTTTTTTTTTTTTTTAAGGACAAACACAGGTCTTGTTCTAAGACTGGAGTTGAAAGAAGAGCATAAAGTCTTATGTAATGGCTTTTTTTGGGGAGGAGAGAATGGGGTCTGTTAGAATAAATATGGGCTTTAGCATCATTTTTTAATAAGCTCAGTATTGCTGTCTGGGTGGCACCAAGTATTTAAATTCTGTAAGCCTCAATTTTCTCAACTGTAAAGTGAGAATAATCAGATCAACTTCCAGAATTGTTGTGGAACAGTAAATAAAATAATATCTCTAAATGCTTACCATAGTGCCTGGCACAAAAGAGTTACTCAGCACAAAATAATGATATTATATTTATTTACTGAGCGCTTACTTTATTACAAGCATGTGTTAAGCACTTCATACACAACATTTTAAAAATCCTATTAACTTGTAACAGACTGAGAACAGAAGATTAGGACCTTTCTGAAGTCATTGGCCAATAGTAAATCAACCCAGCATTCAGACTCAGGTGTGCCTGACTGCCCTGCAATTAGTGCCCTCTCTAGCAGTTTAAGTGATACAGTGTCATGCCCATAAATTTTTTTTTCCCTGTTACATTAGTAAATGTCCAGATGGGTTTAATCTTTCAAAAGTGTTTTAGATGTAGAAATTTGTCAAATAAGTCATATTCTTTTTTAAAAAAATCATATTTAGCTGTGATAATCAGGAAAAATGATTATGTCCCTATTACCAGCATCCCAGACAAGTTCCAAGGACAGTTTCAATTATAGAGAAGGGAAAAGAGGACTTTATGATGTGTTCTCTTAGTAATCTCTTAGAGACCTATTTTGGGTGTTACCTTTCCATAGTCACTTATCTCTGCACTTTTTCATTTGTGCCACTGTTTCATGAACCCCTTGAGAACGCTGCAAAATAACGTAGAATATAGGACAATATCTGATACATATTGGGGCTCAATGAGTGTCATTTGATTAAACAGTTGATTAAATGAATTCATGGAAGGATGGATAAATACAGAAAGAATTGATGGGAGGCAGGGTAAGGGGGTAGGCATGAGGTTGAAAGATGATTCTGACATCATGAGCCATACTTATTATGGAAATGCATTAATATTCCTCAACTCACTGGTTATGGAGCTCTCAGAGTGAGCAGAATAGCACTCAACATCACTGTGTCTTGCAGACCAGGACAGCCTGTGTATGGTCCAACAGAGCACCTCTGAATAGGAAAGTCACGTGTTCCTGTCACCTGCCAGTGTTCAGGACTTTCCATTTTTTACATTTTTAAGGACCCAAATGTTACAGGTACCACCACCACGTTATCTCCTCCCCACAGATAAAGCAGTCTAATGCAATCTAAGGTGTAGCTTTTTATTTGTTTACTGTTTCTCTTTACAGTTTCCTCTTCTAGAATATAATGGTCATGAGGACAGGAACCTTGTTTGATTTATTTTCTGCTGTAAACTGTCTTCCTAAAATAGTGTCTGGCATCTAATAGTTGCTCAAGAAATTTTTCTTAGCTGTTTAAGTGAGTGAATGTTTATGTTCGGTAACATTTAATTTTACGACGGCTCTTTGCCAAAACTTAATAGAATCATAGAATGTTTGAGACCTTGGGACTCAACCTAGTGAGTCCATTTCATTTGTTTTTCAAATAAGGTAGCTGTGGCCCAGAGAGATTACATTAGTTGTAGAAAATCATATACCATTTGACTGAAGAATCAGGTCTCATGTCTGTCAGACAAAGGCATTTCTGACTCATCCACATTTCTTCCTACTTTTCTTACACCCACTCTTTACTATTATCTTTATACAGTCACTAAAATCTTGCTTTCTTTAGCTATAAGAAACCCTCAGTGTTTATTTGTTAGTGTACATAACTCTAAATAAAGCTGTTCTTTGAATCTGGTCAGTATTCTGCTAGATAATGCAAATTTGTGTCTCAAAGAACTAGAGGAAAGCTATCATTATGAATATCAACTGCCATCAGAAGATGTACCAGAGAAACCCATGGCATAAACTCTTCCCTTGAACTTGCAAACACACAGACAGCATTATTTGGGCTTTTTCTACTCAAGCATATTACCACATGATACGTTGAGTCATCTCTCCATTTCCTGGATCAACTGGCCTACCTCATGGCTGTTTCATCATCTTGACCAAAAAAAACAAAGTCAATTTATACACCCATTTATTTTGATTCAAGTCAGAAGGATTTTAACCCAGAAGTGATGCTTGACACCTTAAGAAACATTATTTCGTTTGCTTTTTCAACAGTGCCATTAGCCCCATTTTAGATGAGAAAGTGAGGGTCCCAAATGATGACTTGCCTACAATGACATATTAAGAGTAAAGTCAGATTTGAAGCCAATTTGCTGTGTTTGCTTACTGAACATGTTGTGGCCTCTCTTTCCTGTAATCACCCATGCCTGTGGGGATGGCGGGTGGGAAGCATAGGCATCACTATTGATTCTGGTGATAATCAGGCTACTTCAGCTGTTAATTCACCTGCCATGATGATTACCAGAATAGATTTACAATCTGCTACTTTTCTCAACTTCGTTGGTAGGGATAACAATGCTTCCAAAGATTCCTAATGTGACAATTCACAAGACAAGGGAATTTTATTTTTACCTCTTCTGATTAAATATAATGGTTGAATCTGTGGAATGATAATAGTCTCATCTTTTTCAGTGCCTTCCTGTTTGGTCTTTCAGGGTAGGATGTAAATTATATTGATCATTAATGACAATCTGGGCTACATCTAGACAAAAGGAATAGTGAGATGAGGTCCACTTATCTACTAATATTTTCACTGTAGTTGGGGGCATCATCATGAGCATCAGATTTTATTTTTTCAAAGAGTACAATGAAGTTTTTGCTTTGTTTTAAAATCATGAACTTGGAATTTTGTATTAGTGTTAAAAAGTCAGGCTCCAGAGGCAGTGCGACCTTGGTTTGGAACTTAGGTCTGTGACATGCAAGCTAATAAACTTTAGCAAGTTAGCCTGGAGGAACCTAGGTTTTCTCATCTTCAAAGTGGAAATAACAACAACAACTACAATAATATATTTCATATGCTTAATATCAAGATTAAATGAATTACCACAGATAACAGTATGTGGCTCATTGTAAGCATTAAGTATATATTAATATTTGGTGAACTTTACCTAGCAAAGAGTCTGCTGACCTTTCTTCTTTACTCATATTATTTCAGCAATTGTAGGTGGATATCATTCAAAATTTAAAACATGAAAAATCAGAACTAAAAACTAATTAAGTAACAAGCAACATTGCTGCTTTTTCATACTTTGTCTACTCCCATCCTCAAAGTCAGATACCCTCTTCTTTTTCTTTGGGAATCACTGAATCCCTTGATGTTATTGATTGATAATAGCCTGGTCACATTACCTAACAAAAAAGGAATTGGATAAATGGCCTAAATCTGTTCATCTTAGTTGTTTTATCTCTACAAGCATTTATAATGTCAGTTGGATAAGTTCAAAGTTGACCAATCCATTAAAGTCTATGAAAAGGACATTTAGAGCTGTTTCAGGTATATTATAAAGTATAACAATCATTTTTTCCTCCAAATGTCACTTTTTATTTCTGTTAAGAGACAGAATCCTGAGTTGGATAAATTATGGTTCTGTCTAAAAATGGCATTTCCTTCCTGAAAAGAATCGACTATAGACAAATGTTTATGTTCCTGTGTCCCCTGAACTATTCAGCAGCAGAAACATTGAATATTAATGGACAGTATGAAAGTGAGAGTTGTAGGTGCAAAACATTTATGATTTAAGAATGTGACCAAGCTTATTGTTTGCTTTAAAATGCTCTAAAGCCTTTCTGGAAGATTAGGACATATGATTATATTATAACTATTGCAGTATTTAATGTTGAACTCAATGGCCATGTGTGTTGGTTTGAAGGAAGGATTATTAATGCGTAGTTAGCTAGAAAAATGGAATATGATGATGCTAGAGTAAAAATGTTTTAACAACATCTTAGTTATGAGATGAAAAAAAAATGTCTAAAATGCTATTGCATTCTAAACTATTCATAGCCTAAACTATTTTTGTAATATTTGTAGATGATTGAGTGATTTAATTAATTTGACTCATATGCTAGAATGGATCCTTGGCATTTGCTAAGGCCAAATATGAATGATAAACTTATATATATTAAACATGTAGAGTGTCACCTGTTATCTTATTTCCTTTAGCTTGATCCTAACAACCCTGCTGAGAGGCATATTCATGAGATGTCTGAGGCTCACTGGAGTCAATGTCTTACAAAGTTTGCTTAGACTATTGATACCAGGTGTAAAATAGACCAGCTCCCTGCATTCATCATTGGAACTTTCCTCCCTCTTTTCTCAATTTAAGTGGAGAAAATTTTTAAACATTCAAGAGAAATCTATTTTATTAAGCTAGATCCAAACTTACAAAAACCATCAATGTCACAATGACTATTCTATTATCAGGCACAAGTTATTTCACTGAGTAAGCTAGCTGTCAGTTTTTCTTTTTTTATGTATGTAGAAAATAGGAAGGAGATCATAACCAAAGCTTTATGCCAGTTGAGGCTGATTTCAAAACAAGAGAAATGAGAATGTAGATACAGATGTGAAGTAGTTATTTTCACCGAAAATAATTGGACGATTGGAATTTAAAAATATATAAGTATGACATCTATTTAGATATATATGTGTTGAGTTTTGTCTTAAACTTAGAAACAGTAAAACTAATCTCATACCACATTTTAAACTGCAGTCTTTCTACAGGTCTGTACACCAGGAATTTAAAAACCGATCCATGAAAAATGGACTCATTTCAGCCTTCTCAATGACCAGTGTGGCTGTCTGCATATATTCTGGGTGTTGATTTTTGAAGGAGAGCTATGCTTTCATCCAGGTTATCTATTTCATTGTTTCAGCCATCATCTTATTTTTGATCTTCTTTCTAAAACACTACCTATTATTAAAGTAATTACCTCTGAATATTTTTTTTGCATCAGTGCTTTATAACATTCCAATATCTTACAAACCACATTTATTTTAATATGTTAGACAGCCAGACTATGTGATTAGAATTAAATATTAAAAATACAAATTAAGAAGAATGTTAATTTATTTTGTTCTGAAAGCTTATTAACTGAAGAAGTCTCTTATTTTTTATCTATTTTGAGTATCTAGTGTCAGCAATATCATGTTCATAGCACACCTCATTAAGTAAAGCAATTTAACAACAAAACTGTATCCAAATGAATGCTAATAACTTATAGAAGTACAAATAAAATTGAATTTGTATGAAGAAGTGTTTGTCTATGTCTAGACACTAGATAATCATTAATTTCCACATATTTCCTAAAAATTATTAGAAAATTTTATTGTTTTGCCCAACCTTTTTATTTCCAAGAATCCCATACAAGATTAAAGTTAAAAATTCAGCAATAAATCTTAACTTCCCCCAAACTGTCATTTTTTAAAGAAAATTTAGCATTATTTTAAATCAGTTTGCATTTATTTCTTTTTTCTTTCCAAGATTCTCATTAAGTTTCATATCAAATTGTGAGTTTTCGAAATTAGGAAAGAATTTGAACGTGAGTAGAAAGTCACAATAGTAAGTAATGATGTTCCTTTAGCAATTATAATATTTTTGAAGGAAAATATTTCCTATAGATGCTCCTGAATCAAATCAATCAACAAATGTTGACTCCACTACTTGTGAGACACTATTTTGAACCCAGCCGTCTCAGGGGCTGTACCTTTGGGAAACAACTTTCTCTAATATGGTGGTCATCTAATTACCTAGAAGTTCTAGGATTCAGTCTACCATTATACATGGAACTTTTTTTTTAAGACACATGCATAATGTGGCCAGTTTTCAGGGAAAAAGATGGTTTTTAAAGAAATTTTGAAAATATTTTAATTTTCACATGACATTTTTCTGTTAAACAATTACTGATCTTAATGTGGATAAGCCTTCTGAGGTATACCTAGCCAATCAGAAAGTTGCAGCTTTTTTAGTGGACATTTGCTGACATCTGTATAACTGATCCTAATTTTTTTTTTCACATGTCTAGTTCTTTCTCTAATGCCTTAATTAATTTATTTTCTTATATTTTTCTTTGTTTATTGTTGGTTTCTCCAACTAGAACATAACCTGTATGAGGACAGAGGTTTTTGTCTGTTTTGTTTTATGCTGTTTCATTTTCAGCAGCGCATTTAACCAAACATTGTCTCTGTCCTTAAGGAACTTGGTCTTTTTTTCTTTTTTCTTTTTTATAATGGTGAAGAGTAAGTGAGCTAAATTTTGTTAATTTGCTATTTTAGAAATATTGAAAGTTTAATCAAAGTCAGTCATTTTGCATTTAGACCTCCGGTCTCTTTAATATGAGATTATTTGTGCAAGGTTTGTTTTAAGAACCAAAAATATAATAATTATGAATCACTTAGAAAAATGCTTGCCACAATCATTCCATCGCTGTTAGTATTTGTCCTCCAGACTTCATGTGTAGTTTTTTCTTTGCCCGATTTGTAAATTTAAAAAAACATATTTTAAAAATAACAATGTATAGTTATATGATTCAAAAGTCAAAATTGTGTTAAAATTTATACCTTGGGAAGTTTGCTTCTATTCTCTTCTCTTTCACTCATTCCTTCTTACCTGCTTTGGTAATTATTTTTTTTAATTTTCATTTATTCTACTAATGACTATACAAATAGACTCAAATGACCTATTTCATTAGTAATATTTAATAACTTTTAATTGAAAATTTTCATATGTATATCTTGTACATTTAAGGCAGTAACTATTCTTACCAAAGTTCCTATGGTGAACCAGAGGTACATAGTAATTATAGTCTGTTATTGGAGAGGCACCATGGCTTCTGAAACCAGACTGAATTCAGTTAACATTCTAGCTCTGCTACTTATACTGTGGTTCTGTGAAGTTAGTTGGTGTCTCTGTGCTAAATTTTAGCATTGCAAAGTGGACACAATAACACCTCTTAAAGATTAAATGAAATGTGGTAGTTATGGAGTTGTGATGCTTAGATCTCCCATTCAAGAGAAACTTTCTCTTTCTATTAAGAGATAGCATGTTTCCTATTAGTACAGAAACTGTAATGGTATCTCCCCTGCAAGGCAATAGAAGTCCTTTCAGGAGTCGCCCTACCAAGTCTGTCTGCTAGGGTTAAATCTCGATATAACTTGGCTGGAGACAAGCTGAGTCTTATAATGGAGAAAAAAGAATACATCCAAAGGAGCTACAAAAAGGAGTTAGCACATGATAGCTGGATCCAAAGGAATGCCCCTAAGATTGGATTTTGAGTGCTTGACCAATGAGGCCAGAATGTAAGTCTGAATATGCAACAATGCATTGAATTGTATGTCTTTTCTTGGAACATAGGATTTAACACTATAGCAAGGGAAATGATGGAAGACAGGCATGTAGACTTGCAAGGAATTATGGGGATGGTTAGTGATGTCTCTAGGGTCAAAATAGATAGCAGTCTATATGGGAGCTGCTTAACATTTACATACAGAGGAAAGTAAATGTGAAATCATTAGTCTGAAGGAAGTCACCTTTATAAAAGGCATGATCACTTACTCAGGCCCTGGACCTGAACAAATTTTCTGATATGAAACCCATTTACTAAAGAGATGGGCATTCAAACAGGAAGGATACTGCAACAATAGAGCAAATATAGACTGTAAAGTTTCCTCCAGTCTTTGTGGTAGATCTTATGGTGTAGTAGATGTCAGTGGTGGTTAATGATGCAGTGTAGAGTTTATAAGACTTAGTGGGGAAAATTACAACATAGGTCTCTGGGTTTCTGGAACAAGACTATGCTGCCTGTAGCAGAGAAGTATATGCATTCTGAGGAACCACTCTTACTGTGTTACTGAGCCCTGGTACAGACAGAACAAAACTCCTGTCCGTGGTGTAACAAATGAGCATGCATTCAGAACTATCCATTATAAATTGGGCTCTGTTGGAACTGCCAAGTCATAAAGTTGAACAGGCTCATCAGCATTCCATCATAAGATGGAAATAATATATCCTGGATGAGCCAGAGGAGGACCAGAGGGCATGAGCCTAACACATAAGCATGTCACCCATCACAGTTGCAGCAGTGCTCCTCTATCAGTTTGCACCTATGGCCTGATGGACGGGGGTTCCATATGACTAGATGAAGAAAGAAAAAAGTCTGTGTTGGGCTTATGGATAGGTAAGTTTGATATGTGGATGTAAGCAGAAAATCGATGTTGGCTAAATTATTGTAACATTCAGGAGAGGCTTAGAAATTAAATGGAGAGGGAAATCATTCCCAATGAATGGAGCTGCAAGCAGTGCACATGGTTTCTGCTTTCTGGGGAAGGAAGAATGACCCAAGGTGAAAATATATGCAGATTCTCAAGCAGAAGCCAATGGCCTAGGACTGGAAAAGAAAAGGATTAGAGTAAGGAAGACAGAGTGATCTGGAGTAGAAGTATGTGGAAAGACATATGGGAGAGACACGGAGTTTGAAGAGTTTTGTATTATAAGTCAGTGCCAGCCAGAAATCTCCTACTGCAGAATTACTGAATAACTAGACAAAATTATTTGGCTTTAACCAGCCTTTGTCATCGACGACCCCAGAACTGCCATAATGGGCACATGAACAGAGTGGTCATAATAGCAAAGATGGGAGTTATATATTGGTCCTATAGCATGGATTCCCAATTACCAAGGCAGCTACTGCCACTTTTGAAGGTTCAGTCTTTCAGCAACAGATACCAAGTGAACACTTGTTAACAATTCACTTACACTAGGTTTGCTCTATTAAAAGGGTCAGGAGTTCACCCTTACAGGGATACTTATTAAGAGTATGGGTACACTTACTGGTTTGACTTTCTTTCCCACAGAGCTTTAGTCAGCAGCACTATTTAGAGGTTTACTAAAAGTTTGATCTATAGGCATTGAACCCCTCATAACATCATCCAACAGGGAAACCAATTCAGAACAAAGTCAGTACAGGAATGGACCAATGACCATAGGATCCACAGATTGAATCACATACTACATCATCTAGAGGCAGCTGGCATCACAGAATGCTGGAATAAACTTCTAATGGAGTACTAGCTTGATGGCAATACTGCGCAAAGATCGGTCGCCATACTTCGGGATGTATTTTACACACTAAGTCATAGGTCTAAATAGGAAAACTATATGGGCCCAAGAACCAGGAGGTAGAAAAAGAGTAGTGCCACTTACCATTTACTATAACTCCCAATGACCCACTGTGGGACTTTTCAAATAAAGGGAGCATTAATAATACTGACCTCATCACTTTTGAATGTGTCTCATAAGAATGAAGTACTCAAGTAACTGCTATGTCAATTTTGGATTTACATATTTTTTAATCACATTTTCTTTAGGGATTGTTTTATGTGCTTGTAAAAGATATATTTTAGACATCTAGTTAAGAATGAAGATGCAAAAAGAATGGTTTCTATTCAAGTTAATGTTAGTATCAAGCTAAGTGTTGATTTCTTTAGAAAAATATGTTATATGTGTTTGGGTTTCTTTCCCATGTGTATCCATTTGCCAAAGACTTGGCCCCCAACTGTAGCCCTTGCTGAGTAGCTATGAACACTGAACTGTACCATATGACCTTTCACTTTGTGGTCAAAGTCACATCTGTAGTCCTGTTTTCTCTTTCTATCTCCAGCTTGTTTCGGAATTTCAATAGTCTGTTGGGAGATTTCACCTGAAAGATCCTAGAGTTACTTCTAATTCATTCTGCTGTGTAACAAAAAATTTGGCTTTTGTCTCTGGTTTTTGAGAAGGATCCTCTAAATCTTTGGATTTCCCAAGTGATAGGAATGTCTTTGTTATTTATGGTGGGTCTCTTGGGCCACACCTGAATTTATGCTAATGAGATGAGTCATGGAGTACCTGCCTGTCCATAGTTTTTGCTAACAAGAGGAGTCAGGATGGCAACTGGTCATGCCAGAGAGATCAATCATATGATTAATGGTTTAGGGCTTTGAGTCCAGTAATATCATCCTGGCCTTTGTGCAGGGGAAGGGACTGGCAATTGAGTTCAATTTCATAGCCAATGATTAGATCAGTCATGCTTCTGTATTGTAACTCCATGAAAATTCTATGCAATGATGCTTACTTAGTTCAGTTTTTTGGCCAGTGATACACATTGATATGCTTAGAGGGTGATACCCCTTGAGGACAAAGAAGCTTCATGTTTGAGAAGCTCTAGATCTTTCCCTATATGTTTCTTCATTTGGCTGGTCTCGATTTTTATCTTCATGATAAAACATTAGCACCTCCCTGAATTCTGTGAATCACTCTGGAGAATTATAAAACCTGAGAGAACCCCCAAATTTGTAGCCAGTTGGCCCTAAGTGTGGGTGGTCTGGGAACCCTAGACCTCGCGGCTGGTGTATGGAGTGAGGGCACTCTTGTGGGGCACTGTGCCTTTAACCTGTGAAGTTGACCTAACTTGGGTTGTTAGCATCAGAACTGCATTGCACTCTTTAAATCCTCAAGCAAAGCATAACCTCCTCTGAGAGTCAACCAACTTATCTGCTAAACTTTCTATTTCTCTTCCCACATTATCAGCCATTCAGTTCAATTTCTTTTTCTTTCATAACAGCTCTCACATGCATCTCCTTCACTTCAATATGACTTAAACTGGTCTATCCTTATTGCAATCTAGTCTGTATTGTTCAGTCAAATTGATCTCCTTTATCCTCCCCTGAAGCTCAAATGCCTTTTTCAGAGATATCTGTTTAGTGCCCACTGCAACACTTCTCAAATAGCAGACGCTTATTTATTTGTTGAATAAATGTCTCCCTGCAGTCTAAACTGCATAGCTCCAAGGACCCCACGAGTTGGTCCCTACACATCTCTTCAATTCTATCTTCTCTAATTCCATAAATGAATCCTTTGTTTCAAGCCAGTTACTTTACTTATTGTTCCCAAACAATATGGGTCCAACTTCATTCCATTGTACAAACTGCATGTCTGAAATGCTCCATTTTCCTTCTCTACTTGTCTAAGCTCAATCTCTGCGAGCCTTCTTGGACTTCTCCATTCCTCAAGGATTGCTCTCATTTATGAATTCTCTTAGCACATATTGTATGCATATTGTATGTATTGTGTTCAGTTCTCATTTGGTTCTTAGTCTAGACCACCCGGGATTTTTGCTTACTTTTTTTTATTATTTCAGATTCTTTTGAAAACTGTGTCACAGTGTTTTGAAAACAGGCAAATGCAGTATAATTTTTTGTGAGCTCAAGGACAAGCAGGTAAAAAGTAGATAAGCTTTTCAGTTTTTATATAGATTTTCTTTTATTCTGTATAATCAGCACAAGCAGTCAAGTCTGATCTGTAAAAACAACGAAGATGGGAAAACAGCTTAGCTACTAATTCTGAAGCTGTTCTAATCAACCCAACAATTTTGTGTCTTTGAAATCATAGAGGTAATATTGTCCTTACTGTCCTACTTGTAGCCAGAATTACAGTGAAAATAGTATTCATTTGTGGTCCTTCAACAAGGCCTGTGTGATTTTTTTCACTTATGTATTGTAATCTAAACTTTTCTCACCTGAATGTCCAAAGTCAACAAAGGCTCACATTTCCCACCAGGAAACCAAGTAAAAAATGCACTTACAAACATAATACAGCAGCCTTCACTGTTTCCAAACAGGAAAAGAACCATGCCTCAAGCATTATTTAAGCAATACAGCATTTCAAGGCAGCTTTGCAGTCCTTTATTTGGTATATCTGCTTACACTACTTGCATGCCCATGTATAATTGAGGACTAAATATTGACATTCCTTGAGTTTCTTATTTTGTGGCAAAGAGAAGAAAAACAAGACTCCAATCTCACTAATCAAGAAAGATACACCATTCAGCATTCATTCAATAGAGACATGCCTTGGGAAGAATTGGCCTTTCTGTGAGAAAACACAACCTTTAAAAAAAAAATCAAATCCTGGAAGTGAGTTCTGGGCATTTACTAAGGCTTTTGGGCAAATAGGCTCTGAGGCATTAGGTCTACATTTGTTTTAAAGAAGTTTATATGTTCTTAAACTGACTGATCAATAATAATACTAGGATGTTATAGAGCTGAATTTTAAAGTACAGCACATCTAATCTGTGAATAAAGATGAATGTGTTTGAAAATAAAGATAAAGGGAATACTGAAAACTTACTTCTCTGGAAAGTCTTATCCAATAAATTTCAAATTTCCTTGTAGGATTCTACATTATTTTTACTTACTGTCAATGGAAATACATTTTTACAGATCTTGCTTTGTCAAATATAATCTTGTATTGGTTCCGTATCTCTACACCTGAGTTAATGGTTTCTCTCACATAGTATTTTCAACCATTTACAGGTTGTGGGTAAATACATATTTAAAAACACTCAGTAGGAAATTTTAAAATTAACTCCTATTAACTCAAAGTAATAGCAAAACTATATACTGATATAATGGTCTATAATATGAGATGGTGATTGAAAATTTCCATTATCTTTACTGTCTTATTCCTGCCTCTTGAATTAGTTGTTAAGCATTATTGAGCCAGCAAGAAATCAGGTAGTAGAAAGAAATATAAACATGCACATATTTTAAACACTTGTTTATTTTCAAATTTTATAGACGTATGATAGGGTCTGGTTACTGAAGCTCATACTTGGATTGAAATTGATTTCAGGAATGAAAGAGCAAAAATATAGATGAATGACTGCTTTCTGGTGAAGGCCCCCAGCTCCAACTACTGGAGGCTCCAATGTCTTCCATGGTGATAAGATTATCTTTGGAGGAATGTACCTAAAACAAAACCAGAGGTACACAATTGAATTGAGAAAGGCTTCTTGGGAAATTTCTCAGGTGCAATAAAAGGTTGTATTATGGCAACAGCGTGGTATACGCTTACAAAGCAGAGTAAAATTTGAATTTATGCCTGAAATGAGGAAGCATTGAACAGATACCAATGGACTGGTTTTTCTGTCTTGAGTGTCCTCAGACATTGGGCCAGAGAAGAGAGTGACCAGGAGACGGTGGCAAGAGATTTGAGTAGGGAACAGTTCTAATCATCTCACCAAGAGAGAAGAACTGGGACTCTATATATGGAGGACATAAACTGCTCCAAATAATGATATTATAGAGTTTGATGTATGTTTCTAGGGGCCACGTTGAGTGCTGAAGCCATATGTCAGAATTTCAGAATTCTGCATATGCTGCCTATTTCTTTCTTGACTGTGGCTTTTTAGGCTCCTTAGTGAAAGGCAGTATTGCTAGAAGCAAGTTCTTTTAAGTTTCACATTGGGGGCCCCAAGTCACATCTCTCCTTTCCTTTGATGAATATCTGACTATTTCCAAAGAAGTTAAATTTGATCCAAGTTTAAGAGGTAGAAGAAAGATAAAGCTAGAAAAAGAGGGAAAGGCAGCATTTTACCTAGAAGAGACACATCAGTAAGTTTCTGGCATTAGAGACACAATCCCTAATTCAGGAAATGTTGATTTAATCATTTTTGAGCGTTTCCTATATACTGATTCTTTGATAGGATTTGGAACTATAAAGATGAGTAGGACGTTTCTGCCCACAAGAAACTTATATCCTAATACAGAATGCAAATAAATAAGCAAAAAATGACAACACAGTATGTTCCATTCTCTGATGGATTTGCTAGAGGTACTCTGGGAAGGGAGGTGTACCTAACTGACATCAGGGACAAGTGGGAAGAGTCAGAAAGTTTTTTATCAGTAGGGCAATTGGGTGAAAGGAGATTGGAGGCAGAGAGGTAAGTTAGTAATTTGTTTCATCGAAAACTTAAGTGTGAGGCTATGAAGACTTGAATCTAGGATGATGATTTTGGGGAAAGCACAAATTGTCAAAATGTGAGTCGGGATTCTGAGTTTGTCTCAAATGTTTTTTTCCTTCAGAAGCGGTCATTTGATTGAAACTAGAGAAGAGAAGAAAGCCATAAATCATTCAACAAGAGTACCCAACTAATAACTGGTTCGAAGACTATGAAACTCTCTCGAGATGTAATTACAGGATTTGAAAGAGACATGGAAATAGAGGTAAACCGAGAAGAAGGTAAAAGGTAGTTCCAAGATGAAGCTTTTAGTGCCCCCTTACATGCCTATTTATTTCTTTAACAGTGCTGCTCTCTTTTTTTTTTTTAGCATAAAATGATAAAATGTTCTAAAAGAAAACAGGAATAACTATGTTGTGAAAAGATTGGCCAAATAATGTGAGTGTGGCCAATAAAAATTGGTGATTTAAAATAAATTTTAGTATACCTAGTAATGGGTAAATATTATTTTAATACCAAATGATCTTGGGAAAAGAGTGTATTATGTGGCACTTAGGTAACATCTTAGTATGAAATGAAAATTAAGCTATCTTAAAATAATTTGTCATGATAAATGTCATAAGAAGGAAGAAAACATTTAATGACCACTTATAATATTCCAGACATTGTGCTAGGCACTTTATTAGAACAGAAATATTTCTTGAATTTGAATGTGTACTTGTTGTATTGTATCATTTTAGTTGAGTTTAATGGAATGACATTAATGCATCCTGACAAATAAGGTTATAGCATAAATGATTTTGAAAAATAGTTTAGAATCAAAAAAATAAACGTTCAGATCAAATTTAAAACATTTAAGCAATTGACTGTGAAAGGCATATTCTTGATTATACGTATTTTCTACCTTTGTTTGTATGTAGTTATATTTGTTGGTGCCTGTGCTCTAGGTTTAGTCCCTATGAGAATCACAACTTTTGATCTTCTTGTTTGTTGAATCTGCTTTTTGACAGGGCCATTTTTCTCAGGGATGGATCACCTCGAATTTATCACTGCCACAGGAAAATTAACAAATCAGATATCTTACTGATCTCAGTTTGCAATAATCATCTACCAATATGAAGGGCAGCATGCAATTGCCAAATATAAGTGAAAACCAATATTCTCTTTTAAACATTCTAATTTATCTCTGAGTTATCTTTTTTGAAGTATTCATGATTTGAGATAAAAAAAAAAAAAGAACCATCTAAAAGCCTACTTAGAACAAAATAAATTACCCTTTGATATCCAATGCAGCAACCTAGTATTTGAGAAAAACAGAACTTCACAAAAGCTTAATATATTCAGTATTTGACAAAGTGTGACCCATTTACTGAAGCAGAAAATGCACCACAGGTTTTTCAGTGCTTCTTTTTTTTTTTCTTCCAAAAGCAGATAAATCATATTTACCAGCCAAAGAAAAGAAATGCTTCTAGACTTATTTAGGGGAGAATTGGGAGAGAAACAGTAGAGGAAAAATACAACAATTTTGACTCAGAAAGATACTCCTAAAATAAAATGTGGTGGGTTTTATAGGATATTGAACTGTTAAAAAAGTCACATGTTCACATTGCCATTTTTCATAGGCAACTTCTGAGATTTTTGTCAGGATTTTAAGTATACTGGAAAAAGAATAATCAGCACTTCAATACAAAATCCTTACTCTGACATGTACTCTAAGTGCTGATCTCTATGGTAGTATTTTTTTACATTTTCTGCATGTACCAGTTTTATTGTTTCCTCCATTAGACTGTCAGCTTCTTGTGAATGGGGAGCTCTGTCTCATACACCTCCATGTGCACAGCCCCTTGTACTACACTAAACACATAATAGATGGATCAACAGATGCTTGCCAAATGTGAGAATAAGGAAAAAAAAAAAAAAAAAAACAGAGCCCATGGTCAATTCTTTATAAAA
Organism: Pteropus alecto; assembly: GCF_000325575.1. Taxonomy (NCBI): domain Eukaryota; kingdom Metazoa; phylum Chordata; class Mammalia; order Chiroptera; family Pteropodidae; genus Pteropus; species Pteropus alecto. Next base: position 29,177,182 of record NW_006494614.1, on the reverse strand, counting down.
AGATCATATATTACTGTATAGATTGAGATGTGTTTGTTTATCGAGTATTTAAAATTGACAAATTTGATCACTGATTATGTTTAAATATCTTATCCTTCTGAAAAGAACGTAAGTAAAACTTATTTATATCATTAAGTTTTATAAAATACCAAAAACATGTAATTGTAATTAATATCACTTTAAAAATTCCAAGTGATGAATATTATGTTGATAAGGTAGGAGAATGCCTGAGAGATTTTTCTTCTCAACCACATTTTTAGATTTCTTGGATCTTTTAGATTTTTTGAGATCCACTCTTTAAACCAAAGTCAGAAATGGGACTAAAATTTAGTTTTCTAACAATCTAGGTTTTTTCTCTTTTATTTAGTTCAATATAAATTTTAAGTTATGTAGAAGGATTACAAAGACATTGAAACGTAATTTCTTCATTTATTAACAATAACTCCAAATGGCCTGAAGGAACAGATCAGATGTGGTTAGAATGAGTTGTGTCCAAATGCTGCAGATCAAATTAAGAAAAAAAAAAATGGAAATAGCTTTTGGGACCCTTGAAAACCACTTCCAGTCTAAAGCCACAAGGGCAGAAATGATCAATAATCGTGGCTGTTTCATTCATTCATTTCTTTTAATGAACACACTCACGACTCACTAAAAGCGTTCTTGCAGGACTGGAATGGATTCCAGTTCTCTGGTGACTAAGAGAAAGAGAGCCTTTGATAAAACGTGGAGGGCGTTGCACTGATCCCCACCATCTCCCGCCTGCCACCTCCCCACCCCACCAACATTACAACTTGGTGCTGTTTAACTCAGAATAGTATGTCATCTTGATACAGACTGACAAGCAGTTGATCAGCAACTATTAGCAAAGTTCTTCATGATCCTTAATGCAATTTGTTTTGCATTAGATGATTCTTAATGCAATTTATTTTAGGAAAACATTCCAAAACTGTGGGTTTGTTTCAAATATGTAAAGTCTAGTGAATGTAGGAATAAAAGCCTCAAGAAGAAATGGGCACTGAGCTGGTTTAATCGTTTTATTAATATTCAGTAGGACCATTTCCATTTCTGTAGTCACTGCCCTAGTTCAAGTAAGCATTAATTAGTGTCTAATAAAGTGGCATTAATACTGCAGATACTTAAAAACTGCTTTTGATGAATGAACAACATCTGGATTACTGCAGCAGCCTCTTAACTTGTCTCACTTCTTCAAGTTTCTTCCAATTATTATCTATTTTATATCTAACTGCGGGGGGAAAAAAAAACCTTCTCTTGAATTTCCACCAATATTTAATTCCCTTCTTATGAAACTAGAGTTTGCTGATTTAACAAAATCAAAATTCTTATGCCTGAGATTAAATTTTTTTTCCCACCAATTTCCCTAGGTTTTTATTTCTTCCTATTCAGTTAATCTCTTATTACTTTTCACTGCATCTATATTTTTCAGAGTGCATTGTAATTTTTTGGCATCATCATCTCAAAAATGTAAGTTTAAGAATTTCTAAAATAAATATACTAGCCTGATAGCAAAGGATAGAAGGTCTTAGTGATTTCAGAAAGTGCCCCTTTCTCGGATCTAAGTCAGAGGTGACTTGGGCAAGACTGGAAGATGTGGGGGTGAGGGGGAAGTGATGACTTACTGGGACTTTTTTTCTCTTTGACAGTTGCTTCCTCTTCTTCCTATTTTTAATTTCATATCGTCTGCACATGAGAGGTTTTAATGTTTACAGGGATAGTAAATCTTTTCAGAGCAAATGAACAGTGTAGTTACTAATCAAGAACAAATTCACTAAGTATACATTTTAATTCTTCAGATGGGGTTTTCAGAGGTTCTAGTATTATAGTTGCATGTCACATGAAATTGAATTATGTCCTGTTCTAATTTTTCATGACACAAATGAGCTCTGAGGATAAGCTTAAATCAAAACTCTCAAAAGGCATGAGATAGATGAGGAGACATTCAAAAGTCTGTTTGTGTGGTGAGAGCCTTAATGTAGGTAAATATTAATTTTAGAGATCTTTATTCAGCGGACAAGTAGTGAACACTTTTACTGTGTCAGGACTTGGAATTTAAATGGAATACTTTTCTTCAACAAAAATTTTTAAATTCTTAGATTCCTAGTTTCTATACAGTTGGAGAGTTGTTTCTGAGAATAATATTGTCTTCGTTTTCACAGCTCTGCAATATCAGTTACAATTTTCCACTTCATGGAGTCACAGAATCTGGGCACATCTGTCAATCAGCTCCATCATAAAGTGTCGGCTCTATTATGAGAAAACAATTTCAACATCAATTTATGAGATCAAACATAGAAGCAAGTTATAGAGTTTACTTCACTTGTTTTTCCTTTCTAATCCCACGTTAGGAAATACATCCCCCATAAGTATATCCTCCAATTTCTGCCAAATTATGTTCTTAACCGAATCCCGGACTTAAAATACTTTCTTGTTTGTCCAAATCATTCTGCTCAGAACTGACATAGTAACATTTCAAAATGA
>NW_006494614.1:29163329-29174256 GCF_000325575.1 Pteropus alecto | reverse complement strand
ACAAAATAAAAATAAAAAAAACAACAACATACTCTTTATTTTTTAATCAAGGACCTCCATAATTGATTGCTTTTTACTTTATCAGTTTTTCTCTACTAACCACCTCCAGAGCACCCAATGCTACATGACTCTTGAATATAATTTATGCTTATACACTTAGCTTCCCATCATGTGCAGCCACTTTCTCATTATCTTCTGTACTCTTGAAATGCTCTCCTCTTCTTGATCTACTCATATTAGCCATCTTTCCCTCTATAGACTTTACTTGATTTCCCCAACTAGAAGTTATTTTCATTAGCAAAATGTGCATAGGACTTTCTAATACAGTGGTTCAAAACTACAAATGATTTTTCACTCAGTCCTCAGGGGACAATTGGTAATATCTAGAGATATCTTTGCTTGTCACAACTGGGAGGGTGCTATTGGCATCTAGTGGGTAGAGTCAAGGATGCTGCTAAAATCCTGCAATATACAGGAGGGCTCCCAACCACTAAGAATGATCTGATTCAAAATGTCAGTAATGCTGCTGTTGAAATACCCTAACTTAATCCAGTTGGACACCTCTATTTCAATCCTGCCTACAATTTTACTTCCATGTGTATATGTTTAATCATCTGTACTAGAATATAAGCCTTTATAAAACCAGGGCAACATCTTACGTACAATTTTTTTCCCTCAAAAGTCTAGCCCTAACTCTGCTATATATGGATACTCAAAAATATTTAAAAATCTATATGATATGGAATACCTGGATCACCATTTATTAAGGAATAGCATGCAAGAAGAAAATACTTACCAATCAAGTAATATAATGTATACTTTCTTTGAAGGCCTTGATAAGTCAGCTGTCATTTGAGGATCTTTTAATGATGAAAATCAGTTAGGATTATGCTGGTACAGAGAAAATGTATGGGTCTATATATATATTTTGATAGACGCCCCCCCCCAAAAAACCAGACATATAACACTTTATTTCCATAGTAGATGAAAAATGAAGAGTCTGAGGTTTGCAAGGCTAGTATAGCTATCTTTAGTAGAGTCATCTTCTATCTCTCCTATGGTAGATTTGTTAAGTTGTTTTATACTATGTCACAAACAATTAATCCTTTCTTTATGAAAATCTCTCAGCTTCTGAGTAGTGTGTGTTGGTTAAATCAGCATCTAGCTGTTGGAAAAAATAAAACATTAAATTATTTCACCAACTTGCTATAAATATTTGAGAATGATTTCTATTGGAATGCATAAAGTTTTCAAAGTTTCCTTGTGAAACAAACTGACTCGTTTTGCTTACTCATAGGGTATCTATGTTTACTTCATATCCAGCAATCTCCAGTATCTTGAAAAATGAATGTAGCTAATGGCTAGAGGACACATTTAAGCTATTTAGCCCGCCATTTAAGACCCTCCCCCATCTACCCTCTACTTACCTGTATCTCTCTCACACATGTCCAGCGTCAGCTGATTATTTCATTTGTAATTCCTTGAATATATGTCTTATTTCCTTCACCTCTAAAGTTTATGTTCTTTTTTTTTCCCTTAAGTTTTTTCAACCATAGAATGCACTTCATCTTACCCTTCTTAAAACCCAGTTGTCTCTTGAGTCGTTGGTCACCCTAAACCATCTATGTCACATGCCAACTTCTCTAAAAAGTTTCCCTTTATCTTCTAAACTGTATTTCTGCCTTTAAAACTACAGCATTTCATACCACTTAATTAATTTCTACTGATATGTTGTTGTCATTATATTTGTGCATTCTTATTTTTCCTTTTCCTCCAGACTGTAAAGTCCTAGCAGTAGGGACCATGATTTATGAACATCTTTGAATTATACTCAGCACTGGTACACTGTCCTGTGGCAATTTATTGTATCATTCAATATACAATAAATAAATGTTGAATGAATTATTATTTTTGCTCTACAAGTTAAAAAGTGTGACAAATGTTATAAAATATGAAATGAAATTTGTTTTTCTAATAAATAAATGTCAAGAAAAAGTGAAGGAAAGACTGTTACAGACATAATAACCAAAAGTAATATTTGGATACTGATTTGAACAAACTAACTATAAAGGAACATCTTTGATATAATTGGAAAAATGTACATATGGAATGCATAATAGATTATATTAAGAATCTATGGTTTGACAAAAGCATGTTCATTATGTCAAAAATAGTTCTTGTTAGTTAGAAATGCATACTAACTTATTTACAAATGACATGTTTGATTTAAAATATTTCAATAAAAAGTATGAGGGATAATAAAAAAGTAGGCAGTGTTTGACAAAATATCAATAATTATTGAAGCAGAGCGAAAGATAATTGTGTACCTTATACTGTATCTCTATACTTTAGTGTAAGTTTAAATGTTTTCATACAAAAGTTCAAAAACTTATTAAGTGAAGTGCTATAAGAGAATAACCTTTCAGTCACTTTTACAGTAGCAGGATAATCTTTCTGTCATTTAAGATATTAACTATGAGATTCCAATTGAATAAATTTTTATTTCACAGTGTTTAACCCAACACTTAACCAATTCAACATGTGAAAACATAACATTAGTTACACAATTTCCTACTTCCTTGTATGTCACAGAAGACTATTGGGTCCTTAATGAGTCTGGCTTCTCACCCTTCTCTAAGGACCTCATTTTTATTATTCATGACTGTGTGGCTTGAAGGAGATTAGTGTCAACAAATAGCCAGCCACTGACCCTAAATGACTTACTCTCTTATCCTGGGAATTACTAATAGCTCTGTAAAAAGCAAATAATTTTTTTTCTTTGCCAGCAGAACTAGCTCCACTCATCCTCAATGTCATAGAAGACAAAAATAAATATGTGAATAAAACTTTAACAGACATACCAGGCATCAGATAAGTTGATATGGAAGTTGCAGGCATAATCAAGCATAAAATACTAAAGAAAGATGGCAGAGACAGAAAAGAGATGAATATGTGGTTGGAACAGTAGACTTAGCTATTGTCGTGTCTTTCATACTCATTCCTGTCTTTCCATTTTTGTTGTCACTTTCCTAGACAAGCTTCTCTTCGCTAGTCCTTCAGGTAATGACTCAAAGCCTTTAACCTTGGCCATCTCCATTAGCATGATCACTGCTCCCTACCCCCAAGAATAAAATTTAAGCTACATTCTTGTATTTGATAAAGAAACACAACTTCCAGTTAAGTCCTCTACTCTCCTAGCTTTCATCCACTGGTATGCCCTTCCTTCCATCAACAGAAGTACAACTTCATTTTTCTATGGGTTACTTCAACAGCTTTCCTGTTGCTTTTCTTGCTTCTAATTTTCCCCTCCAACATATGGTATCAGGTGCTTCCAAATTAGGCTTCTCAAAATATGTCAGTTATCATACCACCCCTACATTCAAAAACTTTCAGTAGCTCACCATTGCCTATCAAAAGAAGTCCATTTTTGTTCACTCAGCATTTCAAACCTCACAAATCTGTCTCGAGTATACATTCTAATTGTGGCTTCTTTTAAGCACTTGAAACTGCTTAATGTATGGAATCTCTTCCCATACATTTCTACTTAATATTCCTCTAATTCTTCTTTCATCTCTCCTCAGTATAAAGCTTTCCTTGGTCTTTCTCAAAGTCAGCCTCTTTCTCTGTAAGGTTCTAGAGCTCTACATGTGTATCTTTCTTGAGATATTTCCTCTCACTGGTGTTATAACATGGGTGAGCTTCACTTCTCTAGGCAACCATAAGCTTTTGAGAACACGACTTACCTATTTCAATTTCGTATCCCTAATTTCTGGCAGCGTGGTCTGTGCTTAGGATATGTTTAGTAAATATTGGTTAAAGAGCTGGTAGAGAAATACGAAAAGTTATATGCTAAGATAGTTAGAGATCAAGGCAAAGCAGGGCTTTCACAAATTTAAAACATCATGATGTTTACATTCTAGTTATCAAATGCATCATCACAATTTGAAGCTGTGCCAGGCATTAGGCTAAGTACATTCTTTGCCTCATCATGTTTAATCCTCTCAATTTAATAACTTTCTAGATGAGGAAACTGAGACTTGGAAAGATTAGGTAACTTGTTTGTAAATGGTCTATTAAATCCAGGTCTGCTTGAAGTAAAAACCTAGTCACTTTTATATTATTAAATGTGTCAGGAAAGCCCTAAGATTTAGCAGATATAATTCAGAGGACACCTCAAGAGACCAAAAAAAAAAAAAAAAAAAGATGTAAACAGAAAATATTCCTTTTCCTCACCCCCTTTCAATACTAAACTTCTCTTTTATTTTTTTTTTGCAATGAAGTTTTTTATTTTTTATTTTCATCTGCAGTGTGGGACATTCACTGTCTTAATATTTCTTTTGTTACCTATTGTCTTATACCCAAAGATTTCGTATATTTAATTTTCTTGAAAGCAGTTAAATATGTAACCCCTCACTTAATGTAACAAATTACATGTACTTCCCTAAAGTAGACATGCCATCAACCTATGTCCTTATTCTAACCTACTATTGTAATTGTTCTCAGAGCCAATTTCTAAGTCTCAGAAGAAAAATGATTTCATTATTTGATAGTCTCAATTTCAACTTGCTCCAAATAGTTTTGGTTCTTTCCAGAAATTCTTCAATCACAAGAGAATGAGACCATTGTGAGAATACTTAAAATGTAATTCTTTAAAGCCAACTCCAAAAAGGAATTTAAAGACTTACTTGAGTGATGTATGGCTCCCCATGGTGGCCACTTAAAATTTATTTGAATGTGTAAATTCTGGTATGTGTGTATATGTGTTTGTGTGTGTGTGTGTTCTGATATCTATACATATACACACACACATATATGTATGTATATATGTTTTGGTATATATAATATATTTTTAAAAATTCTGTAGTTACAGGTTATAGCATAAGCTAACCATCGTATGTCAGAAATTTCAAAAAAGATTAGAAAAAAATTTCTTCTAGGGATGAGGGAAATAGGAAAGTTTTCGTAAAGGAGATGTGGTATTTGAGTAGTGCATGGAGATATGGCATAAGCAATGTACAACCTTAGGATATTCGTGGTAGTATTTTCCAAAGCATTTCCTGGAATGCTATCTAGATGCTGTCATATGCAGAAGGGAGCAGAGGGGAGATCAGTGGTCAAACTGTTAGGAAAAATATATCCCCTCTTAAAGACTTATGGAGCATAAGAGCCCATTAATGGTTCAGAAACATACATAAGGGGAAAAAAATGTTTGACTTCATGTTTCCAACTCATTTGTAAATGAATCACCTTTATTTTCTTTATATAATCTTTGATAACACCTCTAATTTGCCAGGTTAGTAGAAGTGCTATTTAGGCTGATGTTTGTCTTGGTGGTAGCATCCAATAAACACAGACATTTTTGTGCTTTAAATAATTTCCTGTGTTTTTATTCAGTTTAACATTTACAGTCTATAGCCATGCCACCCTGAACAAGCCCGATCCTGTCTGATCTCAGAAGCTAAGCAGGGTCGGGCCTGGTTAATACTTGCATGGGAGACCACCTAGGTGCTGTAGGTGTAAAAAATACAAAATAAGAGATTGTTAGCTGACAAGGTCCTTGCAATCTGTGAGGTCAACCAAGGGTTGCCTCACTTAAAAAAAAAAAACAAAAAACGAACAAAAAACATTTACAGGTTGTATGATTATGGAAAGTTATTTAATGCCTCTAAGCCTTAGTCTCCATCTGTAAAATACAGAAACCACAACAGCTATTCATGATATTGTTCAGAGGTTAAATGAGGCTACCCATGCAAAGTGCTTGGCACCGTGTTCAGTCACTCAATAACGGTGTGATCGTGGATAATTCCTGTAGGCCAGCTGGAGAACATGCATATTTCCACACAGTGGCAATATTTCTTTTTGGTAGTTTCCAGTTACAGAAATGTTATGTAAATGATCACACAGTGCTCTAACCAGAGGTATTATTTTTTACAGTGAATACTAAATAAGCTCCCAGAGCACCAGTGAATACTAAATAAGCTCCCAGAGCACCAGATCTAGAGGGGCAGGAAGGGCCAGATATGCACAGTATGTGTCTGTCCCTCAGAGGACAACTACCATGGGTTAAAAAAATACACAAACTCCTTCTCACTTCTAAAGGATCATTTATTACATAAGGAAATAAAACATTTATATGAGCATAATTTTTGATATACAAATGTATAGCATTTGGCAATTATAGAGAGATGCCTCAATACACATTATTGATCTGTAAAGTATCAAGAAGGTAATTGTTCTGGTTTCTTTTACTTATAAAGTTGTGAAGAGTATATATAGCCTTTGTAATTTGGGTTCTGAGTATGTACAGAAAAGTTCCTGAGGCTCCTTGGCAACCATAATACCATCTTCATCTTCCAGAAAAACACTCTTCATTCAACTATGCAACCAGAAAAATTAATTAGCTACTTGGACTCTTTGGATCTAACTTTCATCAGGAAAGAACAAGTAGGAAATGAGTACGTATGATACATGTTTAAGTGTGCAACCTTTATTGTCTTAATATCCTCTACTGTTATGGATCTAATGATAAAATAGGATCACTGAGAAATGACTGTGATAGCATTCTGTAAGTGGTAAGTTATTATAAAAATATGTTTACTGATAGCAACAATAATAATTTGGTGTGTGGGATTTTTATACTTAGGTCTATAATTTTACTTGTTTATATCGCAAAGGAGGAACATCCTCAGTATTTCCACAAACAGATATCAATAAGTCAGTAAAACATAATGTTTATGTAAGTTAATATGTAATTATCTACAGTTATATGTAATCATAGATAATTACATAACATAAATACAGAATTCTAAAACATTCATTAACCATTCCTTCCAGCCATAGAAATTAATTCAGTTCAGTTATTAGTTGTGACACATAAGTTTTTTAAAAAATCAATTGTAAAACACACTTATTACACTTAAATTTTGAAATCAGGATACTTCTCAGAATATTTAAAAATTTGCTGATTACTTATCTTTTACACTGAAAAGCTTTCATTAATGATGTCTTACGACCAATTTTGTTTCATAGTCAAGGAAGTAGAGGATATTGTACCGCCACATGTCAGAAACATTTTGTGGATATAAATTTATATTACACAATTAGCCTCCATAATCTTTTATGCATTCCATTTATTTTTTGTTATGAAGTATTATGAATGCTTATTCTCCTTTATTCATCAGACACTGTTTTTCAGAGGTCACGAGCTTCTCTAATATTAGTTTTTGTTTTTAAAGGCCAAATTGTGAATGATGAACATGTATCTTAGTAAAAACTATATGGAAGCAATGCTTTAACACATCCATAACATTCTTGGACAGGTCTTGCTCCCTTAAATGAAACTCAAAAGATAACAGCACTGAAATCACAAAAGGAGTTCTAAGTTAAGAATAGAGAATTGCCTGAGGTGACTCAGATTTATATCTTATACAACTAGATGTAAGACAACATTTTTTTCTTTATTTTAAATTTATTATAAAGAAGCAAAACCAAATTAATATAAGATAAACTTTCAAATGGCCCTGAGTCTTATGCCATCCGGAACTAGCTGCCTTTCTAATTACTTGAAATATTTTCACATGATTCCATTACCTCTACCTGTGGTTTCTATGGTACAATACATGTGAGCCCAACGTCCCAATATCTTTATTTAGGGTGAGTGTAGAATCTAACTTCAGACTGAGAAAGAGGAATGGGCAGTAACACTAACATCTCATGAAAACAAAAGGTGTGCTAATGTTCCCCAGCCACCACATTATTAGCACTAGTCTCTACCCATTCTAATAGAGTCAGAGCGTATCATTCATTCATTCGTTCATTCAGAAAATCTTTATTTAGCAGTCTATGTCAGGTGCTGTCGTGGATCCCTGGGATTTAGGGTTGAACACCTTCAAGGACAGCCTCACGAGGCAGACAACAACCAGATACTTCTGCTAATATGTGGCACAGTGGTAGTATAGAAAAACCCAGGAGCAGAGAAAAGGACAGTCATTCTAAAACAGCTTGGCTGAATAGGGGAGGAGACAGGGTTTTATCTTAAAGGAGCCAGTGTCTGGCCTGAGTTATAGAATATGAGCAGAAACTAACCAAGAGGTTACATTTGTATGTTTTTCCTTTTTACTACAGCTCATATTTTGAAATCTCAGGTTTAATCCTGGGCCTTCTTGCCTGATTTCTATACACTCCTCCTGCAATATTATCATTGATTCTCATGGCCTTAATGCCATCTCTATGCTAAGTGTTTCCATATAGACTCTGAAGGCAGATTTTTCCTTTGAGCTTCTGCAGGAGGTTCAAGGGATTCTGTGGCCTATCGAGGAAAAAGCTTTGATCACAAGGTGGCAGGTAGCACAAACTTTATTGGGAGATGCTTTGACAGGTTGAGTGGTAAAGTCCCTCACAGCAGGAGTCTGTTTGGAGACGAGGCTGCTACTCAGAATCTGAGGAAGGCAAGGGAATTTCTGGGAGAGAGGAGATTGTAGAGGTGCCTTCTGTGTGTAGGCAGTGTCACTCAGCAGCATGGCAGGCATCTCTGGTTAGAGAGCTCGGAAGGGCGGCAGTAGCTTGGGGTCTTTATGGCCCCGGGTTTATCTATTATTAGCAGATGTGGGGTGAGATTTGGCAGAGGTATGCAAAACAAGAAGGCTCTAAATGGCTAAAAAATCTGCTTGTTTGGCCTATTTTAAAAATAAATGGATGTGTAAACATTTGATTTTGTTCCTGGTGGGCTTCTGAACTAATAGGTCTCAGCCTGCAGTGAAGAAATAAAAGACCTAGGGGCCAACACACAGAAGCCATCTTTGGCTCATTTACATAACAGCTTCACATCAATATAGTCAAATGTTTATTTAACATCTCCATTCAGGTGTCACAAAAGTACCACGAACTTAACCTGATCAAGACAGAACTCCTGGTACTTCTCCAGTTTTTTCCTTTTCACTAAATGAATTATCATCTAATATTTGAGGCAGAAACTTAAAAGTCATACATTCGTCCTCCCTTTCCAATCTAAACCATCATCAGATTTTGTCATTTCTACCTCCTAAGCACTTCTCATATTCAGTTCTCTACACCCCATTGCCAATGCTTAAGTCTAAGATAAAGTCTCTCTCACATAGATTATTCTAATATTCTGCTCAGTTGTCTTCTCATTTTACTCATATCCCCTTTCCATAAGTTCCCTATACAGCAAACAGGGTTATTTTTGAAACATAGATCATGCTCATACTAGCTCCTTGTTTACATAGCTTTTAACAGTGTTCGGTTCCACATCAAATATATCCAAATCAGAAAGGCTTGCATCATCTGAGCTATACCTGCCTCTCCATGCTCTTCTCACGCCATTTCCCCCATTGCTTTCCAGTGTCCAGTTACAGACCCAGTGACTGATGCATGTTCTTTTCCACACCATGACCTCTGTACTGTTGACCGTTCTACCTGGAATGTGCTCCTCTCCCAGCAGGTTGAATGGCTGCTTCCTTTCTTCCTTTAGATCTTGCTTAAATGTGACTTTCTCAGAAAGGCCTTGTGTAATTGCCCTAATATAGCCCTCACCCTCCCTACCACCCATTCTCATTATTCTCTCCCAAGCTCTGCATTTATTTCGGGCATAACAATGATCTCAATTTTTAATTGAGATATTATGTGTTTTGCTTATTTCTTCAAATCGTCTCTAGATTCTAGGTTTCATGAAAACAGAGATTTTTGTCTTGTTTGCTCCTTTTGTTTTATTGGCTTTTTAAAACCTAGCTTCTAGTGTAATGCCTGACACGTAATAGAAACTAAATAAATATTTGTCAAGTGACATATTTATTTATAAGGAACAAATAAACAGGGAGGGGTGCAGTCAGGTAGAGAAGTTTTTTTTGAGGGCTAAAGATGTTATTGTATTATGTTATTCAATTAAATGATATGGAAACTTTAATGCCTTTCTTGATGAGGTAAAGAAATTTAAACAACTCTGGGGAATATGAATGGCCTTTGAATGAACAGGTTTGAAAATCATTGAATTAAATTACTTAAACAAGGCTAGGGTTACTAAAAGTAGATTGTAGTCTGCTGTTCTTCAAGTTTTTTAGAGCAATAAAGATTAAATAAGAGTAATTATTACCATTAGGTATTTAAAAGTTATATGAAGTAATCATTACCATTAGGTATTTAAAAGTTATATGAAGGAACATTTTCTAGGAGTAGGAATTAAAGAAAAACTTTATTAAGAGGGCATAAAATCTTAGAATTCTGACCTTCTACCATGCCTTTTCACATTTACAATGCATCAACGGCTATATTTACTTTTCGTATTTATTATTACTTATATGTGCATCCTCTGTTTTTTCCTTGCCCATTCTAAATGGGAATTTATCCATTCTGTATTAGAAGTAAATCTGCCTTAATTTGACAATGGTGCAAAAATGGTAATTCAAAGAATAAGAATATGATTATTGAATATCAAGCATTTACTATGTGCCAGGCATTATTCTAAGGGCTTGATATGTTCTACTTATTTAATCCAATTAGAAGCCCTGTGAGTCAGGTACTAGTATTACCTCCACTTTACAAACAAGGAGACAGAAACAAAGCATGGTTACACGACTTGCCTACAACCTCGGTTAGAAAGCCGTGCATCAGGCAGTCCATCTTACAATGTCTGTTGTTAACCACATGCTTGCTGCTTACTCCTGTAATTACACCCCACTCTTTCGTTTTAGTGACCAGAAGTTTTTTATTTAGGAGAAAGGCGTGCACATGCTGTAGATATATTCTAAAGATATTAGGATTGTGCTCATAGAGAAGAAACAGGAGGTTGTAACAGCAAATGTAGGAATGCCCAATTAGTGTTTTTGCTACACTATTTGGAAATCATTAACTTTTTGCTAAAATATTTGTAGTTTTTATTAGTGGGTAGCACCAACAGTGGACACGAGAGTTT
>NW_006494614.1:29161364-29163300 GCF_000325575.1 Pteropus alecto | reverse complement strand
GTGAAAACAAACTGAGAAGTTTGTGAGCCTCTTTCCAGGAGGAGACAGATTATAAATCTGAAATTCTGGAGTAGAGAGAACATTGATTTCTTTCTTTTTCTATGCTTCTATTTCTCTTCTCTTTTCACTTTTTCACTGTAATACTTTAGATGATGTGATTAAGATCAGAAAGAATTCTTCATTCTTATAGCTTCATTCATTCACATATTATTTAATCAACAAATATTTCTGAGATTCTACAATGTGTCAATCTCTGTGTTAGGCTTGGATGTTAAGTGGTAAAGCATGTCGTGGTGAAGAAAATCTGTGGATGGAAAAGGAAAATGAAAACATAATATATAATGCACACATATATGTACACTCACACATATGGGTATTTTTGTATATATTACCTATACATATACATGCATACACTTTATATCTACTGTATATTTTACTTATTTATATAAATTAACTTCTCTATATGCTTATTCTACATGTACTTTATATGTATATAGTTATGAATTATCTTAAGTGCTATGAAAGAAATGGACAGGTTCAGTGACAGAACTGATTATCAAGGGTGGGAACTACTAGAAGGGCCATATTGAATCCCTCAGGAGAGGTAACTTAGGGTTATTTCTGGCTTTAAGGAAAGGTGGCAAAGTCATATTGAAGTCCCTATGCTGCTCAGCCTAGCCCACAGACTCTCCGGCCTGGAATAAAGGGACCAACCATGGCCATATTCTGTGAGGGTGACTAAATGCCGAGGGGTCCAGCCCCAGAGTAATTTGTGTTCATTTGACAAGGAACTAAAACTAGTAGCAGAGATATTGGTGAGATCTAGACGATATTTAGTTCACAAGCCTATGTTTTGAACATGCTGTAAGGAGATAGAAAAAGTACCTCTGACTGCAAAACTTTGAGTTTAATTGGGTAGAATAAACAGATGCATGAGAAATGACACCAGAGTCAATGGACCAAAATGTGCAAAGAGAGCCATTATAAAAGGAATGAAGAGAGTACAGTTGAGCTCATCCTTTTCAAGGGAAATGAGTTAGAGACATGGCATTTACTTAATTGATGGCGGAGGCAGTGGGAATGGAATATAGTTAGATGGACACTAAAAATAAGGGCTCAAATTTAGGAAGACAAACACAGAAAGAAAATGCAACTACTAGTGAAGGAGAACATAAAAAAGACAAAGAATTGAGAAGCATCGTCCCAAACTTGTTGAAGTGCTATTGCTTCTCTTGCGAGCCTATTTCCCTATTTATCAATGTCGTTCAACAAAACGTAAGTACTTCTATATGCAGGACACAAACACTAGGCATTTTGTGAAATAACCAGTGTCTGCCAATGGTTGTTAGTATAATATTCCTAGTGCAAAAAAACCAAACCAAACCAACACAATCCTTTTTTTTTTTTGTCTAGCATAAGATGCCTTGGAGCATTCAGAGTGTGGTTTAAAAGCAGTTAAAAAAAATACATTTTGAATGATTCCCAAGTGCCAAGGAAGTTATGGAGCACTTACTGCAAAGATGAAACACAGTCCTTTCATTTGGGAGCTTAAAGGCTAATGCGAGACAGAGGGAGACATAGTATATTTTATACAATGCAGTGTGGGAGCACGAATAGGAGACAAGTGGAGTTGCCCAGACAGTGAATAGGAAAGTTCAGAGAACACTCCTGGAAATTTGGTGGTTTGATTGAGAATTCATAACACAACAAAAGAAAATAGAAAGAAAAAGATCATTTCAGGAAGGATGGGGTGTGTGGAAAAAGGTGAAAAATCTTTATTAAATTATTTTTAGAAACTCTGGTTTAAGGTATGTTTCAATGTTCAAATTCCAAAATAAGGTTAACAAATGCATGGGATATACAACCCTAGTTTGAAACTTTTGGATTAAGAGTATATTTCTAGAACTAATTTAAATTCCTTCAAGCCATTTTAAAA
>NW_006494614.1:29025764-29161316 GCF_000325575.1 Pteropus alecto | reverse complement strand
GAATAGCACTTTAGAAACAGCTCACAGGACTGACAGAAGCCAGTCCTGTCAGCCATATATTTAGAAATAACCTGGGGACCCTGTCATCCTTTGTGATTTTTTAGGAAGGGTACTAACATTTGGTAGGACAGACACCTGTAAATCAGCTCCCTGCAGTGACTTTGAGGGGTGTGGCCTGAATGCAGGGGGACAGGCTCCGCTAACAATCAAGTGTAATGGCTGAGTATCTTGTGACACTAAAGTTAACAGAGACAAAGAAAATAGTTTTTCTCTGCCTCCATCTCAGGAACATAGCACAGAGCAGGGTCACGGTAGAGAAGGGCTGCAAAAGGAACAGTGACTGCAGGAGTTCATGCTCTGGTAGGTCTTCGAGATCTTTGGGATGAATACAGAATACCTGCACTTCCAACAGTGTTACTTGCCTAAGAATTCAGTTGAACAGGTACCTATGTTAGACCTTGGTCAGTCAGGGTCCAATTAAGGAAAACAGGATTCACCTGGAAAATTTAAATTTTGCGGACTCTAATGCAGGGGATTGATTAAGGCATGAAACAGGTGATGAAAGAGACAGATGAAACCAATTAGAGAAAAGTGAGACAACCGGATTTAGCAACAGAAGCAAGTCACAACCAACCCCAGGCTGGAAGGACACAAGGACAAGGAGGGGCTACCTGGGTTACTTGGAGAGAACTGGAACTATCTACGGTAGGCTTCAGGGGTGGGAGGTGAAGCATGGAAGAGACAAAGCTGATACATGAGAACGTGCAGGAGGCAAACTGAATGTCAGGAGGAATACCCTAGCTCCTCCTTCTTCCCAGCCTCAAGTCTTCTGCCATTGCCCCGGCCCCCAGGCCTGCATTGGCAGAAGCCGCTGCAAGCCGACTGAGACAGTTCTCTGGGGAAGAAAGCCTACTTCAGATCTCCCTCCCTCACGCTGAGGGAGGGGCCAGGAAAAAGGAATGAAGCCATGGGCAAACTGGCACAAGCCTCAACTAATAGAGTGAAGTTATAGAACTTATAGGGCTATCTTGCTTAAAAAAAAGGAAGGCTGCACTTCAAAGACTGGCTTCTTAGAAGGTATGAGTGTAAGAAAAATATCTTTAAAAACGTTCCCCCTCTTTCTCTGCTTTGCTTGGCTAGGTCAATGTAAAATGCATACTCCCAAAATTAGTTTTAATTTGGCTAGAAACTCTCATTTGAAAAGACAAACTGATTTTTTTTTTCTCTAAAAGAAATTGCATTTTAATATCTTATTTTGTACAACTTAGCCATTGTAAGATTTTCTGTTTGTTGTGCTAGCATTCTACAAATCAGAAAATCCTTGAATTATCAAACAAAGGCTTATTTGCCTAAATTACCATGCTGGCCTGACACTGAGATGTGTGGTCTGTTTTGAGTCTTTGTACATTTAGTGACCTGTAGTATTTTGATACATGCCATTGCCTAAAACTATTCAGTAGGAGGTTTGGGCACCATCTGTGATTGTTTCTGTAGGAGCAGTAACTGCCTAGAGAAAAATCTGATGCTCATTTCAAAGATGCAGTATAAACAAAATTCAAGATGATGCCTTTAACATAATTATTCCACCTTTCATTTACATAGTGCTTTATGCATTTCAAAGTGATTTGATGTGATTTCATTTAACTGTTCTTCACAGAACTCGTGGAAGTTGGGTATGGGTTTCTGAAAGATAAAAAAGCTCAACAAGGAAAATAACACTGAAATTATATAGTCTTTTGTAAGACTAAAAAACCAATCTCCTGTTGATATCAATAGAAAATACTTATTGAGCACCTTCTCTGTGCTAGGCACTTTTAAAAGTGTATCACATATATTAACTCTAATCATAATAATTCTGTGAAGTAAGTATTATTATGTTCTCATTTTAAGGATAGGGAGACTAAAGCACAGGGAGGTTAACTTACAGCTAATAAAAGATATGAGCCTTAGCAGTCTAACAAAATACAATCTCTCTTAAGCAGTATCTTCTTTAAATATGTACTCAGAAAGCAACAATCTTAATTACAGAGACATATATTTATACTGGGTTTCTTCTTCTAAAGTGTGCATGTAACTCAGTGGTGTGCTGGTAAACTGGCTCACTGGCTCTCTGCAAAAGAAAAGAAAAGGCATGATCGTTTGTGTACCCCCCCAAATTCACATACTGGAATCCTTAATGCCCAATGCGATGGTGTTAGAAGGTGGGGCCTTTGGGAGATGATTCAGTCGTGAAGGTGGTGCTCCCTCGAATGTGCTTAGTGCTCTTATGAAAAGAGATCCCACAGAGCTCTCTAGCCACTTCCACCATATGAGAATAGAAGGAGAAAAGTCTGCGACCTGGAAGAAGGCCCTCATCTGACCATGTGGCAGCTTGATCTCAGACTTTCAGCCTCCAGAATTGTGAGAAATTAATTTCTGTTGTTTGTAAGCCGTACAGTCTGTGGCATTTTATTATAACAGCTCAAACAGATTAAGACATAGCATTTGCCAATTTCTGTGGTATAAATAGTCCCACCAGTGTCCACTTCAAGCTGCTGAAGTGGACTAGTGACTAGTTGAGAAGGGATGTGCATAATCAGATCTCATGAACTTGTGGCTTCAGCACACCACGCGCTGATTAAAATTGCTGTTGTGCTCAAGATGACACATATGCCATGGAGGGGATGATCCACTCTAGAAATATTCTTAAAACATGAATTCATTTTATTTTCAACTGTTTTATAAAACTGAGTGTGAATTAAGCTGTTTTATATATGTTCATGTTTAATCATCACTCGTTAAGAATAATGTAATCATATTTATTTTTGGTATGTTTTTCACTGATAATAATCAGGCTTGTCTGGGATGAGGTAATCACATAGCAGCTGAATAGAGGAGAAGGGAGGCTGAAAAAATTCAACCACTCATACGATGGCCAATAGATATATGCCTTGACATATATCTATTTTCAAACATAGTTCCCTTGGCTCTTTTGAAGCCAGTAAAGTTACTAAGATTCCAATTAGCAACTGGAAGTCTTAGGTTTTGGTCCAAATAAGAATTTCATGTGTCTCTTATGGCATATAGTCACTTTAAGAATTCATTCATTTGTCCTTGAGGGAGGAGTGGCTATTTGTTTAAGCCCCACTAGCAGAGCCATGCCACTGAACCAGAGACAATGGGAAAAGACAACCAGGACTTCCCCTGTGCGGCACCAAGGCTGAGCTTCACAGGCATCCTGTACTGTTTGCTTCTGTCCAAGCTCCCTCTTCTGGGTCCTACCTGTCCCTTCTCTACTATCAACACAAGTGGCCGTCTTTATTTTCAAAGCTGTATCACCACTAAAAACGTTTTACAAATACATGTCCACAGCTACACACTATCATGCCTCCCACTCTCCCCTTTATTCTCCAAAACACATACATGAATAATAAAATAAAAGCTTTCTATCATCAGCTCACTATGTTCTTTTTCCATGTGTGTTTTGTTTCCTTTCATTCTTTCTTCTTCCTATTATTTCCCCACCAAAGAAATGTTTCCAAAGGTACTATAAAATTCCACTGGGGGAATATGAATATCTCCTAACATATTTTTCCATATTAAAAAAAAAGTTAAAGAAGCTTGGCTTGATTGGTGCTGGGGAAATGTAATGCAGTAAGACAAAGATTTTTAGTGATCTTTTCAACAGTTATGCCTTTAAAAATCTCTACTAATAACCCCAACCAAAACAATGACAAAACAAGCCTCTTTTACAAAAAAGCAGGTCAGCAGATAAAGCTTGAGAAAGCTTTGGAAGCCTTATTCTTTCCCGTTGAGAAGTTTGGTGACTGCTTGCTCCTCTCTCTGGAGAGACTGGTCGCAAAAGAGGGATTTGCCAGCTGTTCTGGGCATAAATAAACATAGATGGAGAACTCTCCTTGCAGCTCCTTTGCCTTTTCCACTTTTCTTCTTTCTCTCCTTCTTTTCCTCCCTTCTATGGAAAGAAAAAGCCTAAAAGCTTACTCTTATAAACTAATGATTGTTGAAAGTCTTTGCCAGCTCATGGGTCCTGGATCAAAAAACAAACTACCCCAAACCTTCATAAGTAAAATACTTTATCCTTCAGATGGAGGCCACAGAAAGCCACCCCACAAACAGGTGCAGTGAATAAATAAAGTAAATCCAAATGTATCATTCATTCAACAAACATATATTATGCTTATTCTACATACCGAAACATATGCTAAATATCTAAGAATCCAAATTTGAATAAAACACAGATTCTGCCCTTTGGCAGTTTGCAGTCTTAATTTACTAATCAATAATTTACTAATCAAAATTTACTAATTATAATTCAATTTCTTTATTTCAGATATTAATGTTAATCCATAATAATATACAAGTTTTCAAGTAAGACTTTAAACCTGAGTTGCATTTAGCTATATCATAGATACATTAGAAGGTAATTGAACATTTCCAGGTATTTATTGTTATAAGTTTTACTATCTATTCCATACCAGTCCATTTAGGAATTTGAAATGCAGAAAAAAAACAGTACTGAAGGCAAGATTTAATTCTGAGCTAAAAAAGGAAAAGGAAAAAGTTCTGTTGCACCTACCTTCTGTCCATCTGCGACCTTTCATTCAAATCTCATCTCTTCTGTGAAGCCATCTTTTAAAATCTCAGCATAAATTGACCACTTCTCTTCAATCTGCATAATTAACATATTAATATGTTCCACATATATTTTAATCCAATGGTTGTTAATCACCTGTGGAGTTTAAAAAGTATACATTTCCAGGCTCCAACATCATAAACTTATTTAGGCAAGGCAAGTATGGCTTTGTCATCTGTATTTTTAAAATACACCACATATAACACATATAAGAACAACTGTCCAAATTACATGATATGATTTGGCATCATATAAGAGCACATAATCCTATTTGTGCATTTATATTATTGTATCCTCAAATAAACTGTAATCATCCTTTGGGTAAAGGTACAGATTTATACTTACTTTGTTCTCTACAGTACATAGAACTTACTCTGCACTAGTAAGAATTTCCACACTTCTCATTTGAAAAAATGACAAAGAATTTCCTTTTTATATAATACTATCATATTTGTTTTTCTGTTCATAGTGGTGGAACAAATTTGATCATGAGCAAATATGTGTGCACGTTTATTTAGCATTGTTTTTCAGAAAGATTCGGGGGGAGGGGCGGTAATCCCCAGGAAGTTTCACAGAAGCATACTATCACTAGCACAGCACAGTGCAGTTAAACTTACATTGGTTCAAATCCAAATTCTCTTATTTAGCCTATGGTGAGGAGAAAAACAAGAGAAAAGATAAACGTTTGTTAAGTGCATGTCCTTAATAAGCACTCAATGCATGATAACTAATATAAATAGGAGGTATCAGGGAAGTCTCTGCCCCCAAGAATTTATCCTCAGCATCTAGATTTTATGCCTTATATCCTGTAATCAGTTACTCCCAGAGACATCAAATCTAGTCATATAATGTCAGAGTTGGAAAGGGCTGTTGAATTGATTCAATCCTACAGTCTTCATTTTTAACCTCTGAACCAATTTAGGGCTAAGAGCTAAAACTATTTATACACTTCCGTGGGGTTCAAATGTTCTGCCTTGCAGCGCTGTTTTAAGGATTAGTGAGAGAACTCAGGGAAACGCCAAGTACAGTGACTGCCATAACTAGTCACTTAATAAATCATTGCTATTATCATTAATACAATAGTAGTATAAAAAGTCAGCTGACTTTTAGTTCAGCTCAATGCTCTTTTCCTGTCTCTTAAAATGCACAGTCCTTATGAAAATGTTGTAACAGCTAGGAAGAATAACAAATTACTACTGATAATCTTTGAATGCATTAAATAAAACCAAGTTAATCATATTGACCAGCAAATAGTATATTATCTTCTGGCATATGTTGTTACAGAGTCAGACCTTCATTTGGATTCAGATTTGCCTGCTATGAGAGTAGGCCAATGTTATTTAACCTCTCTAGCTCTTTGTTTCCTCAACTGTAAAATGGGGACAATAAAATACTTCCTTCTCTGGGTTATTGTGAAGAATTCATTATATATGAAAGTATTTCAAAGCCTCTGATAAATAGCAAGCTTCTAATAAAGGTTATTTTATTATTATAAACATTTCGTTATTATGTATAGGTAAGGTTACCATAATTTGTCATCTATAGTGGGGACACAACTCAGAGTGAATGGCAATGCTATTAATAATTGCACTGGGACAACAGGCATAAACAGGATGCATGGTCACCTTATGGACAATATATTTTCTAGCTGAAAGCAAATTCCTAAGGGAGTGTTATATACTGTGCAGGACAATTTACATGGAGCTCTTTGTAAAGATGTTATGTATGGGTCAGATTCAAGATGAGCAGAAAAGTATGGTGCTGCCTTCTTCCAGACTCCTCTGAGACAAACTAGAAGGAAGCATGGTGTTTCTATAGTATTTATAACAACTGAAGTCTTTCTTAAGTTCTCTCTGAAGATAATGTCCTAGGAAATGATTTTTTAAAAATGTTATTAAAAAAATTTTACCTTAAAAAATCATTTTAAAAAATTTTATTTTAAGTATTTTCAAGAGAAACTTTCCGAAGTATACAATTTCCTGTCTCATTAAACAAACATATACATTGTAATTTTTATGCTCTAAATAAGTCCTTTTTAAATTATAAAGAAGAAAACAGAAACTTCTGAATCACCTATATCACTGAGCACTCTTGCAGCCCTACATTTATTTCTTCTTTTGTTTTAGAACAAATTAGAATTTTAGGAGAGAACAAATAATCATGGTCCCGTTCTGTTCTGTTCTGCTCCATTCCACCCCATTTGATTCTAAAAACATTTATTGGAAGCCCACTATATATCAGCCCTCTCTCCGATAAAACTGAACTTTCACTGTAATACACAAAGGTGATATTAGGAAGGACAAGTACAATAACTCTTTAGACAAAGGCTCCATAAAGATCCACTCAGGTATAGTGGATGACATTTACTCTCCTCAGGAACTTTTGTCTCCTGCTCCCCTTCTTGTCAGAATAGTGTGAATATTTATCACATTGTCTCGACAAAGTATATTATTAATTGATTTTAGTTCTGGTTTTCACTCTGTAATACAGAAATTCACAACCTTAAATTCAGGTGATATAAGACATGAAAATCATGTGCATTTGAGAATCAACACATAACTGCTATGCTGTTGCAACGTATAATAAAACTAAAAGTTTCTCACTTGTTTGACGTTAATGTCCCACTTAGTTTCTATCAGATACAAAGAGCTGCTTCATCCATTTAAGCATTTCTTTTGGGGCCCATAATGAAGTGTTCTGTACTTGAAATCACGAATGGTTTCTATTCTATAAGGGGACTTACCTTCATTGTTAAAAAGTTTGACCCTCCAGTCAGTGTCCGATTTATTCCAGCTTTGGTTTTTCTATCACACATCTTCACCTATATTCCCAGATGAGCAGAACGACTTTAAAACATTATGCAGTTACACACATAGGCCTCGATAAGGCATTCCCATATGGGATATCAATTCGGCTTATGGCAATTTTAACAACAGTAGCAGCTGTCAAACATACTCAAAACAAAATAAATTATCCATCCAACCTCTTGTACTTAAGTGCTTTTTATATTCTGTGTTTTAGAAAAACAGTTTAACTTTTAGCAGCATTCTAGCTATAATCAGTCTCTCCTGAAGAAGTTTTTTATGAGATTGAATGTAGATAATGACAACCATTAGTCAGTCATTGCATTAGCATAAGGCATAAGGCACACTACAATATTTATAAGCAGCTAAGCCATGACAGTAAAAATATGACTTCCTATAACTTGGGCAGCCTTCTGACTATAGCTGACTACTATTTTGTAAAGTGGAACTCGTCTAAGTCTGGTATATTTAATGGCCATATTCATCATAAGACCTAATTGTTTTCCACCACAGGGTACAAAGCTTTATGTCCCCTATCAACCAAAAACAGTCATACTGCTTAATGGCTGTTCAATTAATGTTTATGTGCTACTTTTACACCCTGAATTATTTGATGAATAAACTCTAAGACGCTATTAGAGAACTAAGTTTAATAGAACCTCTACTGTTATTAAAAATTCCCAGGTCCTTAACGGTAGCTGAAACTATCCCAGCTAAGGAATAGAGAACATACATTGATATTCAAATATCTTCTACTCTTCTGTAAGAATGACAGAAAAATCAAACATTGGAAGGAAATGATCTATGTAGCTTGAGCCTTGCTGTATTGAAATTGAAGATCAAAACAGATTTAGAATAGAAATGACTCGGTCAGATGAAGTCAAAAGGTGAGACTTGGTTTATTATACTAGAAAGGCTCAGTTTTTCTTATTTCAATTGCTTTCTTAACTTGTAACTCTGTATCTATTGATATTTCTGTTTTCCTTATGTAAGATATAGCAGAAGGGACTAGTTGATTGAATGTATTAATTCAACACCTGTCCTTTGGTAGAAGTTTTGTAAAATTACTGAAAAAATATTTTTACTGAAAGATTGGCATTTTTGAATTTATAAGAAAAAATGGTATGTTTTTTGTAATTATTTAGATATAGTGGCATTATCTTTATTCACTGTTTTCATTCTATTGTATGAGCCCTGATGTCCCCAACACTGAAGCAAATTGGTTGGTACCATTAGACAAAGGAGAAAGAAAGATAAAAAAAGAAGAAAAACTGAGGAAATGTAATTGAGGATCCTTTCACACCATACACATTATTTGCAAATGCCCATGTATATATTTTAATGGAGCTGCCGCTGGGGTCTTCTTCCTGTTCTGTGGTTTAAGATGCAACATCAGGTTCATAAACACGGACAAATGAGGTAGCAAGTTTAGAAATGTCAAACGTATTTGACAACTTCCCACTAAGAACACAGCTGAGAAATGACAAACTCATTACCTGGTCGGTTGAAGTTTAAAGCTAAGTGTTTCTGGTTATAAGACAATGAACTTTTCTTTTTTTTTAGTCTATTTTGTGTTAAACACTTTCACTGAAATGCATATAATTGGACTGATTGGGATTTGATTAGTTTAGTACTTCAATTTTATTATTTGTAATAAATAAAGGTAGTTATATGGTTTTAGCCCATTAAGGAACATTTTAGCAGAGTAATTGACTTTTATTATAATTTTTAAATGTATCATTACTTGATATTAAAACCAAATTCATTGCAACTTAACTGGATATACTTTTTCTAATTCTACATATTGTTAGATACTAATTAATATTCTAATTAATGTCTAGTCTATTTTTGAAGCTACTGAGCAAATAACATGTGGCATAAACATTCAAATATGTTGAGTGGGCATTTGGTAGATAAACTGATTAGAAATGAAATAATAAATCTTTAATTTTATGTCCAATTAAAAATCCATATAGTATGTTCCCCAGTTATTTTATAGCTGATTTTCATATGTCAAAAATTAAGAGTAGAAGAAAATCTTTTAGGAGATAAAATATTAAGAATAAGCCTTGGGTGTTACTATGTTAATATGAGACATAAATCTTTGGTGTTAAAAGCACTCAGAATTATTAGATGATACTTAAGTGTTTTATGGAATGCATTTTTTCTATTAACTCCATTATAAAAGTATATTTCAAAATCTGAGAGGAACTGAATCAATTGTAAGTAATGCTTACATTCTCCACAAATGCAAAGTGGAAAAGAGAGTTGACAGTTTGTTGGCTAATTTTGGCAAATGTCCTATTTTGGACTGATTATCAGTTTAATAGATAATACTTATTTCTAAACCTCACTGTTTTAAAGTAGGAAAAAGATAAACTTTCCAAAATGCCTAACCAATAAAATTAGAGGCTGAGTAAGTATGTGATATGGACTATAAAAAACTTACACAAATTTCATTAAAGTATAAAGTAAGAATCTTATTCATTCACTTAAGTTCTGGCAAGATCTGAATATCTTTTCAAGAGATAAGCATACCCAACATTAAAGATATTTATGAAATAGATATTCTATACAATATAAGATCTCATTTTTATTCTTCCTCATCATAAAGCCCATTCATAGCTTATTTTGTGCTCCAATAATTTTATTTTGAAGTTTTATTTCATTGTAATATATAGTCAGTGACAAATTAACAGACTGTGCCTTGTCCTGAAATTTCTGGTCTCCAATTCCATTTTGTCTATTTGTACATTGAAGGTGATTAAAAATAAATAAAACTACTATATTTAGGAACAGTCTGATAAGTTAACTATTTTGATTTGGCTATGATTCTATTAAGAATTAAATCTTAGTTATAAAACGAATGATTTGAGAACTAAGGTATGTGTCTTTTCTACAACTTGGTAAGTCTATAAAATTGAATGCAGCTGCATTACATTAATCAGGGTTACTTTGAGAAATAAGGTATGCAGTAATAGTGAATAAATAAAATAAAGCAGTTATAAATTATTTTAACATGCTAAAAACAAATCCATCCTCAGGAGAGAAGAAAATACTCCCTAATAAGATATTTATCAAGTGTCGTTTTCAAATAATTTATCTTTATAAATAAATACATGCTCTAGAAACACTCTGTAGCCTATTGAAATCTTACTGTTTTATTGGCATGGACATTGTAGACGTAATTAAAGTTCTCTCTCATTTTTACTGCATTTCTAGACCCTTCTTTCCCCTGCATTGCGTGAGGAAGGCAGCAAGAACGATCTCATCACCAAATATATGTACTTGTTTTACTATTTGAACCTTAAGTGCTGTATCTTATTTATATAATGAACCTTAATATTTTAATTAGCCATCTATGCTTACTAAGAAAGTGCATTTCTTGATCTCAGTATTAACTAGAAATCTGTGAGGTTCTGAGCACATCAGAACCTGAAGTGGATTGCACAGTTCAGCTATCTGACCACGGAGTGAGAATTCAGGAACTCGTGTCAAATTCAGGAATGAGGTTTGACCTGGAAACTTAGTAAACCTAAGACTCTCATACACACTGCTTTTATACCACAAAAAGAGCTAGTATGTTTTCTATACAGTGTAATACAGCAAATTAATTGTAAAAGTTAAAATCTATATTGATTTGCTGTTTTCCTTCAACAGCAGCTTCCTGACAAATAGATATTTCTGAGTCCTTGCAACATACTTTAATAATCAAGGTGAACAAAGATAAATTGGACCAGGTAGCAAAATCTTTCCAGATGACTATACTCATGGAAAAATCCTAAGTCTCTGCATTGCTAAATGAAATTGTTTAGTAAATTAAATCAAGATCAATTGCTGTTCTGTTTAACTTAGACTCAAAACTTCTGAGACGTTTTCCTCAAAATGGTACTTGGCTTAAAATAAAAAATTACAGTGCCTTTTTTTGGCCTTTGCAAACTGATCCAAAATTAGATTTTGAAATTCACAGGGCATTGAAAATCTCAATTACCTAATAGTCATAAAGTTTTGTTTTTGTTTTTGGTTTTAAAATGGAAGGACTAATGAACAGAAAAGTGATGGCCAAAGCTATGCTAATTTTTATCTAGTGGTAAAATGATTACCCAGGTTTTTTTTGAAGTTCTGATAATCATAGATGCTAAAGAAATGGAGTCTCAATTTTGATGTATTATAAATCAAAATTAGAATGTATCTATTAATTTCTTAGTGTTTTATACTTTTAGTTAATTAATTTCATTCTCTTCCAGCTAAATCAGAAAAATTATTACTTAATTTAGAATTCCAAATTCAGTGTACATTTTTGTAATGATTAGGCTCTTGATTTTGAGTAATTGCTTATACCAATATGCTGGGTTTAAGTATTCAATATTATGACATGTCTTTAGGAGGTATCTAAATGTCAATTATTAAAGTTAGGAGTAAACATTTATATGAAGGTAAAAGTAAATCTCAAAACTTTGATTAACAGTGTTTTTTATTAAAAGATATTTAATAATTACTGCATATGAACAGTATTGTCTCATAAAATCTTGATCTCTTTTCTACCACTGGATGCTATCATTTATAAAAAGATGGTTAGTTATTTTGGAGAGGTTCTTCCCCTAAATATTTCTTGAACATGTTTAAACGAAGATGCTGCACTTGATGACATTTTTCCTTATGTGATAGCTAGCTCTATTAGTAATTAACCTTTATATCTTATGTTAGACAATCTTCTAATAATCCAAATACAACAAATAAACAATTCTTATTGAGAATTTTTATAGAGTTATTGCTTCAAAAAGGATCTATTTTTCAACTCATAGTGTATAGTATGCCAAACTACAGGATTCTTCAAATATAGATTGGAGTATAGTATCTCTCAAACATCAGTATAAAATATTCAATAATTTGTAATTTTCTAAAAGCACAAGTTTGAATTAATGTATACTGTGAGAAGCTGGGGCAAATATTTGTTCTTTACCCAACACTGGACACAGAAATTTTCTGAAGTGGTAAAGAATATCTTCTGGTAGAAGTGAAGGGAAAATGCAATGGCCTAAGAAAGTGATCGTTCTGAGACAGACAACAGAAGTTCTAGATATATTCAGTAGCATAATGTTCTGTATTTGCTGTAAAAGGAAAGCATATTTTAAATTTCTAAAGTTACTGCCATATCTGATAAGTTGCAAATGATGATTTATGAGATTTTTTAGATCTCAGAAATTACATTCTTTTCTTTTCATATTACTACCTATTTTATCTTAGCACTTCTAATGACTCTTTCTCACCCTCCCAGCTACATATCTTTTCTTTCTAAACCATTTTTTTCTTTTTCCTATGTTCACCCTCATTATGGTATCCTATTATTAAATTTAATAAAGTATAAAACACATTTCAATGTGTGGATCATTGATAAAACAAGAGATAGTAAAGGAAACCTATATTTTATTTTTATGATCACACTAATTAGGCCAAATCAATACAATAGAGCATGCCATTAGTAAACAAGTAAGTAACGATGACTATTTTTCTAGAAATATGTTTTTATAGTTTATTTAAATTTCATATCTTTTTCATTGAAGTTTTATGTTATTTTATTATTTAGGATATCTCAACCACCATGCTATAATTAGATACACATAGCTTCCATTTAATCAATAGTAAGACTGACGGATAAATACACTCAGGCACAACATATACAGAGTTTAGGGTTACATAAAACTTGTTTTTGGAATAATCCAGGGAAAAGAGAGATTCTGAATATTTTGGCTTATGCATATAGAGGTGTTTAGCAATTTATTGTCAGACTTTAAAGTTAGTACTCATCTTGGAAATATTCATAGTAAAGAATTTCTTTTAATTACTTTTGACTAGCTTGAAAAATAAATTACACATTTGCATTTTTTTCCCCCTCTCAAATTAGTTTACTACAAAACTTGTCATTAAAATCGGAGGGGAGAGTAGAGTGTAGCGGTTAAGGATAAGGTCTCTGATTGTGACTGCCTGGGTTTAGAGGCCACCCCACTGCCCAGTGATGTGACTTTGGGTAGGTTGCTTCTTCTCTCTCAGGCTCAGTTTTCCCATTTAGAAAATGAGGATACCCTAGAATTTATATCCTAGGGTTGTTGAGAAAATATATTCAGTCATTCCTAAAAATACTTAATCTAGTGCTTGACGAGTATTATGTATTGCATTACTGCAAATGCCTCTTTCATCACATTATTGAAACAACTATATCGAATTATTGCTAATCTTACTTTCATTTTTAGCCTTATTTCAATGTAAACAATATATGTGTAGCATTATTATGAGATTATTATGTATAAGCATATCTTATAATACCTGTTATGAAGATATCCAATATATGATTGCTAAAGAAAATATAATAATGAGCATTTTTATAACTGTGTTCTAAAGTCTACATTAGCTGAATATTTTAGTAAAGGATAATTTTAAAATGTCTAAGCTGCGAATCAACTTAGATAATATGAGTATTTTTATGGATTAAACTAGGTTTGTTTTTTTTTTAACACATTTGATACATACCATGAAGATATCTTAAAGTAAAAATTTTCAGTCAAGGAAAAATAATTTTGGGGAGAATATTAACTAAATTCGTGAAGGATATACATACACTTATATGATTTTACTTTACTTTTCAAAACCTCACAATTCTATGAGTAGGTGCTATTATTATCTCCATTTTACCGGTAAGAAAAATGAAGCTTGAAAAGTTAAAGTAATTTCACTTATACTTTAGAGCGTGCAGTGTGAGTTAAAATTTCATAGTGTATTAATGCAACTTTACTCTTCCACATACAAATCAACCTTATGGAAATGGCTATTCACAAAGAAAGAAAATTCACCTCACTTCTGAAAATTAAAATTGTATATATGTATATAGCAGAATCCCATTTCAAATAAATAAATAAATAACAGGCAGCTGTGGAATAGAAGAAGAAAAGAAAAAGGAGAGAAAGAAAATCAGAAGGAATATAAACCAATCTGTTGAGAGTTATCTTTGAGGAGTAAGGTTATGGACTTTCTATTTTTAGATTACATATTTACATTATGCAGTCTAATTATTTAAACTCCGAGTATGAATTACTTTTGTAACTAAAAAAACAAAACAAAGCAGCGTATATTTAAAAAAATCCAAAATAAAAACAAATCTCCAAAAAAACCAATACCAATTCACAGGCAATTCTGTCATATTCTAAGGTAACCATTATTGGTACCTGAATGATATACTGACTGGAAATGAAAAAAAAAAAAAGTTTTTAAGTTGAAAACCAATTTGTACTTTGTTTGAAGTTATCAAATATAAAGAGATTCCAGAGAAGTTTCTCTGATGAAATGTGGTATTATTTATTTTAAAAATCACTGCCTTATAAAAAAGCATAAGGCAGTATACTTAATATTAGTTCTAAATTATTATCTATTGATCAGTACATGAATTTATATTCTTAAATGCACAACAGGAAAGTTGAAAGAAACAGTTTAAAAATTCAACATTAATTCCATTATCAAGATGATCTTTATGCAACTTGTAAATATAATCTTCCCTGTTTAAAGACATTTAAAACTGTTTTCATTCCAGTCACAGACATTATACACTGATCTTAGTGAATTCTATATGTAAGTTTATTGATTTTTAATTTTCGGGTTTTATATTTTGAAACAGAGAACTTAAATTGCAGGTATTTTCTGACCTATTGGATCCCCTTATACTTTATAACTAAGAAATCAAAATTTGTGGCCAGTAGGCTATAAGTAAATGTTAACAGTTGTTATTTCTGTTTTAATTAAATGTGATTTTTTTCTTTTCATACTTTTTTGTTTACAATAGACACATATTGATTTCATAATTAACCCAGTAAACATCTCTTAATGTAAGGGCTCCACTGAATAGATTGGACAGTGTTCTTTCTTCTACAGTCATCAATTGCCTTTCTGTCTTCTCACATTCCCGTGTGCAGTTGGAAAAATGACAACACACATTGGGAAGGGAAGGACCAGATGTATCAGAGAAGTTGAAAAATGTCCTGATGTCAAAAAAGGCAGGCATGAGGTTAAAATAAAGGAAAAAGGGAACACCTGTGTTAGGGCAAATAAAGAATGAGACAGGGGAAGGAACATTTTCCTACTGATAGAAGTCATCTTTAGAGGCATAAAGGTGGTAGGAAACCTTTGTCGAGTGGTGACATTTGCTTCTTCTAAGAAGAAGATCCAAGCTTCTCCAAATATCTTTGGAAATAGATCATTCACTATATTCCACTGTGCAGTATAAACCATGGTGGAACAAAAGCTTGAACAAAAATCATGTTTAGTAACTTGTTACCAATTCTGTAATTTTTTATGGTAAAGGCCAGATAATAAACTGGCTGTTGTTAAGGCATCTAGTAGTATATGAATCAGACAACTTCCTCTCCTGTTTTCTCAATTCTTCTCACAAGGAAGTGTAAGAGACCAAGATATAAGACAGCATATCAAGTAGAGTGACCTTTTCCCCTCAATGTAAATAATCTTTTGAGTATGAATTAATAGATACTATGTAAAGAGACTAGAAAATTAAACTTTAAGATGGTATGAAGACTGGTGCCTGCCAGTCAACAAGAACAGCTAACTCAAATATTTTAATAGGACATAAGGATATCCAGACAAATGCTACACAATATATTGGCAACAGGAAATGCTTTGTTTTTAAATATTTAACATTGAGTGATACTTTCACTTTGTGTTCTCAAAACATGACTGCATGGCTTATATGAAGATATTTCTGGTTTGAAATTGAGTCTCATACTTTAAAGCAGAGTTCTGATTTATAGATCAAACAATAAAAGCCTGAAATTGCTCTCATGCTTATTTAATCATGTGTTTTTTAATGTCAAAATAGAACTTAGATTATAAATGAATTCATTTGTTCTACGAAACTGTAGTCTTGCTTTATGACAAACGTAGAATTCTTCTATATTTTTCTATGACAAAATCAGAAAGAATGATGTTTGAGGAAAGATCAAAGTAAAGATGCATTTCAAGTTAAACTTTTTTATCATAATTTTTTATCATAAATTTTTAAAGTCATGATTCATCATATTGCTATAGAATAGAAATTATGATAAGGCTATTTGAGATTTTAGATTCTCTTTTCAATCAAATTCACTGAAAGCAGAGAATCACCATAGCATTCTGGAAAATGCGTGGGTTATCAAACTTTTAAATATCGGTTTGGCTGTATATTAACTGTGAAATTAGTTAAACCTCTGAATTTCTCTTTCCTCTTCCTCTTTCAATTTTGCTTTAAAATGGGGTTAAGTGTACTTCCTTTGAAAGGTTGTTATAAGGATTACAGACGTTTCGTCTAAGTTTTTACATGAAAATTCTAGAACCTTGTCAGGCAAGTATGCTTGGAAAAGGAACAGCACCACTATTATTATTATTATTATTATTATTATTATTATCATCATCATCATCATCAATACTCTGCCTTCATACAAAATATAAATCATGTCATCGATTTTGTAAATTACCATACAATTGGATATTTTCAATCATTTATTAAATAATCTTTTGCAGTAAGTATTAAACCTTCCCATGGAACCTGCGAGAGTGTCAAACAGGTGGAGTTTTCAGTAATAGGCAGCCCCTCGATACTGAAACTGCTACTTGATATTCAGCCAACTCAGATTATGGATCACTATTCTCTATTCCCTTTAACACACAGACACACACACACACACACGCACAGACGCTCACACATACACCTCCTACAGGCTTCTATATTACATTAATGAAGAGACAGAAATAGAGAGAGAATGCTATATAATTAAAGGGTTACATTTTTAAGGGGCATTTGTGGTTTTCAAAGGACCAATCTATTTTTAAGTAAAGAATGAAAAGAACAAGAGTAATAGTTTAATAACACATTTAAAAAAAATTTTCATTAAAAGAATTAATGAGAACTTTTAATGTCATTCTATTCCAAATAGTTTTAAAAACTGTTAATACTTCAATTGTTACTAAGCTAAGTGGCCTTAGTTCCATTAATATACTGAAAGCAATAATTACCTAAATATTGCAAATAAGACCTAAAAGCACTATTTGGTCTCTTAACTGGCATCAAATTGATTCTGATTTAATCGGAGTTGAATGTAGTAAAACTTTTTGCTGGACAAAAAGAAGCAGACAAAAAGACTTTATTACTTATTAATGTTTTATTACTATTAATATACTTTGTTTAGTGCCCAACACCTTTGGTGTTTTGCTGAGTTCCTTGTGGTCAGAGGATCATTAGTGTGCCAAGAGTTATAGCATTTTCTGATAGAATGTATGGAGCACGCACACAGATAATTTCAACTACACTTAGATGGAACCCACTGTAATTTAAAAAGCTTAATTTGCCATTCACGTTTGTATGATTTGAAAAAGGCAAATGTCAGACATGAGAATGTTTGTACTGGCAATGACTCTAGAACTGGCAGGGTACCTATTCTGCTCTCTTTGGGAACCAGCACTTGGAAATTAGTGAGAACACACATGATGTCATGAAGGGATCCACATAGGACCCGGGACCATAGTCTGATACTGACAAGAGAAGAAGGCACCCTCTGACTGGGCAGATGTTCATTAGTATAGGCCACTCTTGGAACAGTTTTCATTCTATCAAAGTTTTTTGCTGAGAGGCCACTAACAGAGTAATTCTCATTCCCTTTTGCCAGAAAAACCTACTATATTCACTTTTGATTATTTTAAGAGTCAGACAAGTTATGTCACAAACAACAGCAATGTATGTGTAATTATATTTTTTTATACCTCAGCTTGATTTCAATCTCAAGTCCCCAAACTGCTGGGCAGAGAAAAATAAACTCAGCCAGGTCACTTTTCCACGTTGTGTCCACTGATACATCTGTATCCTGGTCAGTGTTAGTTCATGCAGATGCTACTGAATACTCCCCTGCCTTCCTGTAGAGGCGACTGTATATGTGGCTCTCTCTGCCCCACCCGCTTCACTTTTGCCAGCACGGAGAAACATTCTATAGAAACATTCTTCTACAGAATTGCACATGGAACACTGATGTGGGGAACACTGTGAAGTATGCTGAATCCTCAGGTTCCACTTTAGACAAAGGTCCCTTTTATATTCCAAAACTATCTCAGGCTTTTATTGGATAATTGATATAGTGTACGGAAACTCATGCTTAAGGCCACACTATCTTAGCTGTCGCCTCCTCTTTAGCTTTAGCTTTCTTCTAGACAATATTTGTTTTGTAGATGCATGGAGACAGATAGATGGAAAGGGGTTATTTATGTATCTATCTATTTATGGATGAGAGTCTTTTAAACCTATTGTTAACACATAAACTTTGTCTCCTACTTAAAGCCTACTCAAAATGCATGTTTTTGAAACTCAAAATCCCCTTTCTTACAAATTATTGTTTCTGAGCTTTAAAAATTCTTACTTTTAAACTCAATAGCCAAGAATGTTCTCTTCTCTTATTTCTGCTGAGAGCTCTGCCCGCATTAATGAATTCAAAGATCTACTCTGAATGGAGAGAGCCACAGGGTTATAAAACAATAACAGCAACAATAAAATAATTATAAAACATTGATCGATATATCAAAATAGTAACAAACTGTGACTGGTTTTTCTTTCCTTACTTTATAAGATCAAGCCTATTGTTTGAAAAGGATCAAGGGAGAATAATACATAAAATATCTGGATTAGAGATTCTTTCTCCCCTTGGTTTATAAAAACTAACATTTTTTCACAGTCAGTCAGATATGGGAAGTTACTGATAAACATAATGTCAGAATTGCAGTCTCTGTAACTTGATCATTGATTCTACAGCTTAACAAAGAGACTTGATTACTTGAAGCATGTACAGTATTAAATAGTTATTTTAACAATTTGATTTTTAGAAAAGCTATCTCAGATGAAGAAGCATTAGTAATTACAAAACTGACTAAATGTGAGGTTTTCCCTGGTTACTTGGGATAATTTCCTTCAGGGAATAGCTCTAATTCTTTACTTCGAAACTACAGTGGCTTTCTTTTATTTTTTCCAAAAAAATCTGAAAATTTAACACAGTATTCAGGGACAACAGCGACCTAACTGGACCCCACCTCTCTGGGCTTTGCGTATGCTTTGTGCCTTCATGAATCTGGCCTTCAGGGTCCATAGAACTGGTTTCCTCTCGAATACTTCCTGAACTCTTTGGACTCCACAAATTGGTATAGCCTATTGCCTTCACCAGGTGGCGCTCCCTTCCTCATCAATGAATAGGCTACCCCTTTCATTCCCTGATTCCCTCAGTTTCTGCCCTACCTCCACTCATAAGGAATCTCCAGGCTCTCTCTTTTATGACACTTGTTTAAGGAGACACTGTATTGCAGATATTTGGATATTTGTGTAATAAAAAGAGGACCAGACAGAAGACGACTTGGGTTTTACTCTATTTCAAATATCATGGCAAGGCCATTTCAATTTCTGAATGTCAGGGCAGTCTGTGGATTTCATAACAACTGCCTTTGCATTTTTTCAGTCTGAAGTTTATTGGCTAAAGTTTTCAAGTTCTTGTGTACAGAAATCAAGTTCCAATTTCCAATAGTGCTTTATACTCGGTAAACATTAGCCAAATTAAATAGAATGGCAGGTGAGACACAAGAAGTTTACAGATAAATCCAGTGAGATAAATGCAGAAAATAGTGGTGAGTTTAGTTATTTTATTTGACTAAATAAATGTTAATGTTATTAACTATTATCTCATTTACAAGGGGTAGGCAGTGAGTTGGTTATGGGGTTTCTTTCTCATCCCTCCAGCTCAGTGAACAATATTGATTTCCTTCTTTTATATCTTCAGGGCAAAAGTTTTACTATTCTTTCTTTGTACAGTTAAATAGAGGTAATTTATAGTAGTTCATAGCAAAGAAAAGTGCTGAATATTAACTACTAATTCACAATTCCTTTGACAAGCTTCTAAATAACCTCAGAAAGTCTTTCTAGGTAAATAGCAAGTTGGATCACTTTATTTCAAAGAAAAAAAATATAATAACTCAGTTCCTTGACAAGAATTTTCAGTATTTCAACAAGTGGCATTCGGGGTTGTAGTTCACTGCCATAGCTTCATGTGGGTAAAGATGATCTATTTCAGAGAAAATAAAAAAATAAGCTTACCTCTATCCTTCATAGCCCATCACTTCTGCTATTCAATTATATGCTCTTTGCTTGTGGGTACCTGAAACAGTGAGAAAGAATAAAAAACAATTAAATATAACGCAATAGCATTTTGTGAAAGGCAAATATTTACAATTTTAATTGATGACAGACACACACTTCATAAAACTATTAGCATGCAACTCCAGCTGCAGAAACTGAACAGCAATATGCCTAAGCTGGTTAGCAGCAAAAAAGTAAACCAATCACATCGACAAAAGCCACCATAAACAAAAAAACTGTATTTAAAAGATTAATAGTTTTGGCATTCATTCCTACCATCAAGTCTTTCACTTTCTTTTTTCCATCAAAATTTAGCTTACGTTTGATGTTAGCAAGAGTTGCATTACTATTATTGTTAATTTTAGTTCTGTTTATTACCTTGAGGGTTATATATTGTAAAATAATTTTGGTGCCTCTAGTTAATGTTAATTAGTTGTTTTAATAACCTATAGACCTATTTGTTATATTTTTGTAGGTTTACTTTTTTAACTATCAGGAACTTAATAACTGAGAATATTTAACATTACTGTTGCATAGGCAAAATTACAGAGTTACTATTAGTGTTACCTGTTTAACGTTTAGTCATCCTTTGAGTCCTGCGACATATTTCCTTAATAATCATCAGCCATCAAGTCTGATAGTCTCAAAAGAAATATCAGCCCTCTAAACTGCCTTCAAGGGCGGTGATATTTAGCACTGAAAATTACAAATAAAGTTTTTGAGGTTGAATAGCAACAACTGGCCAGTGACACTGATGATTTGTTTGTCAAAACAAATTGTTATAAACTACGCAAATGAAGTCCACGCACTCCTTTGAGTGAAAACAATAAAGTGAATCTACGCAATGCTTACATGTTGGATGGGATATTTAATGTGCGGGGAAACTCAAAGGTTGAAGAACTAGGCATTTAGACAGTGGTAAGTGGTAATCTTACCTCTTTATACTCCATTACTCTTTCTCACGAGAGACATGCTAATGCAAACAAGTCAATCAGAATTTGTGTTTAGCAAGATAAAGCTTAGAGGATAGTTTAAAATCCATTTATTATTCTAAATCCATTTTTCTCCATTAACATGTTATACATTAGTGTTTACTAACCATGATTCATGTAACAGTTTAGTTTGTTAACTTTTAAATTATTTAACAACCATAAGTTATTAATACATTTTTTTAAGTATTACACAAATATCTTAAAACAGGCTTGGGTTCATTTTTGTAATTTTTAAATAGAAAACATTTTAGGCATCTCTTGAAGAAGAAATAAAGCAGGCATTTAAAGCTAGAAAACAAGTAATTCCAAATTTAGTTTTTACAAAAGTTTTCAGCTTTATTGACAAATTATGGCAAACATATTTGACAAATTGTGGTTTCCTATTTAGAAGAAGCTTACACATGGAACTTTATGTGTGTTTTTGTTTTTTTTTTTAACAAATACAGGTTAAAACACTGAACAAATTCAGTTAGCTACATACATACAGTAGCTGCTTGTTTTCAACCCCATTAAAACAGCATTTAAAATTAAATTTACAAACTTAATATCGAACATCTTCATCTAACTAACAGATATTAAAAGACAGGTTAAAACATCTTATCTACAACTTTATTATCAGCTAGTTCAAAAATCATATTACAGTCTTTTAGCAACCCTAAACAAAGTTTTTGCTAGTTGATTGAGACTCAAAATCTGTTAACAAATTCATGCTCTTTCTTTAAAAAAAAAAGAAAAAGAAAAAGAAAAAAGAAAAAAAAAGTTACACACAACAATGAAAACAACCAAGAGAATATTATCCTTCTGAATGGTTTATAGACAATGCTTGCCAATGTCTCTTTTAGTCCGTTTTGTAAAATAATACTAGTGTCAATGTCACGCCAACAGTAGGGAAATACAAGAAATATATGGGAGTAATCATGAGCAGTTATCCTTAGAATAGGAAAAAAAAAAGGACTATTACTTGTCTTGTTGTTGTTTATGTGGAGACCACAGGCTATGAATTGTCTTTGAGGTGAGGTCATCGGTGAGGAGGACCTTCAATATCTACCATAGGGGTGCTCCCTGTATACCCCTCTGGCTGACCTTGGTGGTGGTGCCTTCAGGCTGGAGCGGGTCGTGGCCCATTCTTCTGGTGCTGTGAACGAGAGAATGATGATAACATTCACATGGCTTCACAGTTATCAGAAACAATCATTTAAGACACATTAGTCAAACGAAGAAAAGAAAATAAAAGATTTCACACTGACAGCACAAGCCTTATTACATGTTCTACATGGTGAGATCATCCAAAAAGTATATATTTTGAAATGCAGCCACTTGGAGTTAAGCTTGCAGGGCATTGTTCAAGAAGACAGAGTTGTTAGACTCCATATTTATTATGTGTTAAATTTCTATGCCACAAAATAGAAAGAGAAGTATTAGTATAAACCATTCCATATTGTATCCTTTATACAAACTCCTAAAAGAACTTATATAGAAAACCAGTGGTCCTTAGGCCTTGATTAACTTGAGAATCATCTGGGAATCTTAAAATGAAAACAAAACAAAACAAAACAAAACAAAAACCGACTAATACCTATTCTCTGTCTCCCAAACCAAGTGAGCAGAAAACTCTACATGGTGGGACCTAGGGTTTAGTATTTTTCAAATGCTTTCCTAAATGACTCTTATGTGGCCCCGTGTTGATATCCACTGTGCAAAACAAAGTCAGAGATAAGCAGGATACGAAGCAGAGTAAATTTTATGTAGCAAAATCAGTAAAGAAAAAAAAATCTCATATTAATTTTTTCAAATAAACAACTTGGAAATACACTAGTACACTAGGAAAACTCCTTATTTACCTGTTAATCAAACTTCCAGCAACCTCAGTGTTTTGGAACCTAGCCAAAACCCAAGAAACAAGCAACCAAGCTTTTGAGTATTATGGAAAATAACATATGTAAAGTCGATGCCCCCAGAAAAGAAATGCAGCCCTCCTTCAAAGGGTCGAGGACTAATATTGGGTTTATGATGACTTATTTGAGGCCAGAACTAGGTTATCTGGATTTTTCAATTAGAAATCAGTTCAGTAGAGAGCAGATTTCATGCATGGGACTATGGTGGGAGGAAATATGGACATAAGAAAAGGGATTACTTGAAAGTGACACACTGATATTGATAACAGATATAAAAGGCAGTGGTAATGGCAATATCAGCTGGAAAATCACTGCAGACTGAGGCAAACTGATGTAGATATATGCCCCCAGATAGTTCAAGTACCCCTAAGACTATCTCTAGCCATTCACCCAAACTGAAGTATAAGTTGCACTTACTATAAGATGAAGGATAATGATCGATAATACAGAAAAATTATCAAAATTTATAAATGTAGAAACAAATAGCATTGAAATGTGTAAACGTTAGGTTTCTGAGGAAATCCTTCATCAGGACATCTTTATTACAAATGATATCTGATGATAAATGAAAAATTATATCTCCTTCACAATTTAAGGTGAATACTTATGTTTGTTTCACTATGTGATAGGACATAAAATAGAAGTGAGAACTTAAAGAAATATGAGAAATGTTACCTTTACTCAGAATATAGAGTAGGAGTTGGCTAACTATGGCCTGTGAGCCACATTTGGCCAGCTGCCTGTTTTGATAAAGTTTTACTGGAACACAGGCATGCTTATTTACTAATCTTGTCTATGTCTGCTTTCACTCTACAAAGGCAGAGTTGAGTAACTGATGGAAACCATACTGCCTGCAAAGCCTAAAATTTTTATACTCTAGGCTTTTACAGAAAAGATTTACAGACCCCTGCTCTAGATCCTATTG
Source organism: Pteropus alecto (assembly GCF_000325575.1). Classification (NCBI taxonomy): domain Eukaryota; kingdom Metazoa; phylum Chordata; class Mammalia; order Chiroptera; family Pteropodidae; genus Pteropus; species Pteropus alecto. Next base: position 29,136,869 of record NW_006494614.1, on the reverse strand, counting down.
TCTTTTTGGTGAGAGACTGTAGATGTTGGTCTTTCTGATATGATCTCTTAAGGAAGAATTTACCTTTGATCTTCCACAATTTCTCAACATAGACATTTTGGAGAATTTTATGTATATGTGTTCTCATTTGGAATTAAGTAAACTTTCTTTGATGTACTAGAAAGGAAATGAATTTTTGCTTACAAGTTTGAGAGTGACTTCTTAGCTTCATGTAATATAAATTTTATACTTTGTCTATGAAAAATCATGAATATGTTAATGGTTTTTGTCCTCTAATGGTAAAACACCCCAGTTTACTATTGTTTTTAACAATGGGAATGTACCACTTTTTGCTCAATTTGTTCTAGTGTTAGGGATCCCTGGGTTGCTGTCTATAAGGTTTAGGAGCTGAGATAATATAGGTTTCAAGTTCTCTCAGGAAATGGAGGCTCTGGATCCTTTATCAGATGCTGAACATTCCTGGTTGGTTGTGAAAATAGCAGAACAACCATGAACAGAGTGATAGTAATACCTGCCACATCTACCCCCAGATCTGTAATAACCTTTAAACTGGCATAATCTCAGGGATTTGCCACAGAACACATAAGTGTTTAATAAGAACACATTAACTTGGCTTTACCTGACTTCATCTAAAGCTCTAGACAGCCAATTGATGGACTAAAATCTTAGATTTCTTAACTGTCGGCCAACTTTGAAATGGGAAGTGTCACTGTTCACTGCTACATCCTTAGTGCCTGGAAAAAATGCAGTGCCTTGTAGGGGTTTAATGCAATGAAAGAGTGCAAGAATGATTAACTCTAGGAACTATGAGGCAGAAAGAGCTTCTGATGACAACCTTGAAAACAGTGACAATTGAGCTGAAGAAATTCAACATTAATTTAAAAAAACTCTAACTAGAAATTTTATATATTTTTTTATTGAGTTGAAGTCAGACGTCTTACTCAAGAAAGTTTATTAGGTAAGTAGCAAAAATATTCACTATTGGATTCAGCGAAACAATCATAGGGGAATCCCATTACAAAAAAGTGTAATAACATTATGTTTCATTGCACAAAAGTGTGCTCTTTTATAATTTTGTTTGTATGCAAATAAATAGTAGGCTTTTTCCTGCTTGAAAAGGGTAGTTAAAACAGGAAGTACTATTAGTCTTCCATAATTAGAATCAGAAAGGCTAATGGTAAGGAATCTTTTTCTTTCTGTAAGGTATTTTCTATTTGTCCCATCTGCTTTTACTTTCTCTCTCTCTTTTTTTTTTTTTTAATGTTAAAGAATCTTAAAAAATTCTAAAACTCTACCATTAGCAGAGGAAATCCAGAATTTATTTCACTAAGTTCAGGTCTTGTGTCCATTTTTTACATATTCTCAATAACAACAGTGAATAGAGATCAGGAAAATATTATTCCTATTTGTGCCAAATTTCCTTGGTCTATTTTTCCTAATATCATAATGTTTATTAATGTTTTTAATACAAGCCAGCTTCTTTTAGTGAAATTATGGTCTTTGATCAGGACTGAAGAGCACTGACTCAATGAATGTTTTCCCTTTGTCATTGAGCCTCATATGTCAGCCAGTCCCCGCATTGCTCACCAGAAGCTCTTGGATTTCTTTACTGTAAGTATTGGTATAGATTCTTAGAAATCTCTAAAGGAATTGTAACTTGCGTCCACCATGGAATCCTGCACATGGGAAAACCCCAAACATAGAAAGAGACAAATTATTTTAAGGTCTTCATGGCGAGAATTCTCTAAAATTTGAAGTTATAAAGGCCCAGGAATGGCCATAGAATTTATGTTTTCCTGGGGTTCTACTGTTCAGCAGCCTGAGGTGGTTTTAAAACATTTTAGGGCTTCATGCAAATTTTGGAGCCCTGGATAATTGTTTCTATTCCCATAAGGTGGTCTAGGAGGTCACTTAAAAAAATCATTGCAGACAATGAAATTTAGAGATAATCTTTCTTTGTCCTTCTGGAAAATGGTAAAGGAAGTAAGATACTCTTAAAATCAGGATAATTGTCATATGCAATGCATTAGTTAGACTAAGCATGTGAATTGAGCAACTAAATTATTACTTAGAGAAGGTAGAAAATAACTGTCTGCCAAGTTGAAATTACTAGAATGGTTTACAGAATTGTGGATCTGAAAATAACAAATGAGGAGATGAGAAACAGAGCTCAAGTGATTTGATCAAATTCCCAACACTTCCAGACTTTCCAACTCAGATTTTAATGCACCATATGTATAAAATAAGAAAGAAAGGGGACAGATAAAGCATTCATTAAGTAAACTTTTTGCTTTGTTTTTCTTTACTAAAGATCTCTCATATACTAGTTATTGTACTTAGCCCTGCATATGAGGATAGTTTAAGAAACCTTAAGGAGATCAAAGGACAAAACTAATAAGAAATTTCATAGATTATGATGCAATTATAATTGAAATTTGAGAAAGTGCTGGGGAAAGCCAAGAGAGGGGAGCTACTAACTTCCATTATTCAAATGAACTTGGATTGAACTTGAGCATTTATAGTCAAAGAAGTCATTTTCTGAGCAAATACGTAGCATAATTAAGAATGCGGATGTTGTTTAACCTACTTAAAGGGACTCACTTTCTTAAAGGTTTTCCTGTATTAATTAATTTGTATCATTTGGCCTTGTTTCTTAAACCGGATTCTAAAATCTGTGAGAGAAAAGACCTTCTAAGTTGGAAGGAATGTAGTAAGAACACCATAAATATTTGTAAGCTACATATAAATGATATCACTAACAAAATGAATTTTAAAATTAATTATGCAAAATAAGAAAAAGGATTCTTACTCAGAAACACGTTATTAGCAATTAGGTTATAGTGTTGTGCATATTTGAAATATATCAATATTTCTTTTAAAAATTATTCCACCTCTGGTTTTTTGACTCAGACTGATTGTTTACCCAGCTGAGTCAAGTTTTACAGAATGCTGTAGAGTGCATCTCCATTACATGGTAATAAGAATCATTGAAGAACATTTTACTTTGATAAAGGGGTGTAAATTACCCAGGTAACTCTTCCCTGTGCATTAAATGTTACTATACTTAAAAAGCTTTTGCATCTCAAATACTCTGTTCTCAGCAGAATGGGGCCTATTAAGTGGTGTGCATTTCTCAAGGTGCTCTCTGCCAGGACCAGGTACCTTGGGGAGCATTCAGAGGGGGAAAGAAAAATCTGGATGGTTTTTAAAGTTGCAAAACTGTTCTATGATTGTTCCAGAGATACTATAAATATTGAGGTTGGTGGGGGAAAAAATGAAACATAGGAGTAAGGTGCAAATTTAAAAAAAGTCGGCATTATTTAAGTGCTTGCAAAGTAAACTTTTAATGTTTATCTTTCTGGAAGTAGGTTTAAAATGCCACCTTCAGAGTAAATGAGTAAATTAACTTTAGAGATCATTTCAGAAAGGATATAAGATAGCAGAAAGATTACTGAGGGCACGGCTTTTAAATCCACACTTTGCTAGACCTACATAGCTAGTCGTTGATATGTTTCTGAGCTCTGAAAAAAAATCTCAAAAATAATTTATTTTAAACACACTACAACAAAAAAGGACAGCTCATGCTATTTATTTCTGGTATACTATAAACCGATATGCAAAACCCACAACTAAAGTAGGAAACCTAAATTCATCTCTATTGCTACTGGCTAGTGTCTGGTTTGCCAATCATAAAATAGCATTACAACAAAATTCGAACTGGCTCTAAGCCACTCAGTTTGCCAATCTCAGTTAAGTTTGTGATCTTTCAGAAAATATTCTTTTTAAAATCATCTTTCAAATATACACTTACATGTTGTTTTATGGCTATTTATTCCCCCCAAAAATGTTAGATATTTTATCATTGTAATTCACTATAATCATAATGTCCATTTTCTTTTTTTAATTTAAAAATATCTATCCTATTTTTAAAAAGGAGATATTACTATCATACTTTCTAAGAGTGAAGCACAATGCTAGGCATTTTATGTATATTATTAGCAAATACAATTTTCCTTCAAGAGAGGTGCTAACGTTGCCTTCCTTTAAAAGGTGAGGAAGTTATAGCTCAGAAGTTTAGATGTTGGGAAGACCTAGAATTTTTATCTATTACTCTCTCACCATACCTTCTATCTGAAAGAAATTCCTCACTGCCACTTCCTTTTCTTTTCTTTCCCAGAAATAGGGCTTAATTTTATTTTACTCCCTTTGGATTACATAACAATTGATGATTCCAACGATAATTAATTAACTAAATAATAAAGATTATAATTTTAATTTTGTTAACAAGAATGTGGGCTGCTCGAACTGAATTTGTTAAGGTGAAGTCCAGGTATTCATCCAAAGTGGAAGGCAGGGTTTATCTCCTCATATCTTAGTATTTAAAAACATTAATGGAATTTTGGAACCAAATGGCTCAACCATTTCATCCATACAATTTGTATTACCACCCTTTGTAATTGTTGAGTTTATTGTTTTAAGATGCAGATGGTAAAAGAGAAAAATACTGAAGAAGAAATATAGATGACCAGCATCTGTTTTCACAGACAAACATAGCGAATTATGTTCCAAGAAGAGTTAACTTTCAATTCATTATTAGTTATGCACTCAGGAAATTCAGTCAGCTCATGGGAAGCATTTATAACTTCTATCACTGTTTCAAATTTTTTATTAGACATTTTCTGATAGAAAAAAAGTAACACTTGGGATAATCCACTCAAAGATTAACAAAGAGCTGGCCTTTCTAAACACTCTATTCTCAACTCTAGAATCTTAAAATGCACATGGCAGACACTCGGTAATCATTTATTGAATAAATTAATAATATTTAAATATTTTACATCTTCATTTTGTACCCATAAAAGGAACCATAAGCTTCCTTTGGATAGATCCTTTCACTTTGAATGGGAATCCCAAAAGTCTTGCAGCCAGGGCTGCCTTTGAGTTCTGGTTTTTCCTCTTCTTGTTCAAAGACTCCTTCAGCAAATCTCTTAATCTGTATATCGATAACACATTTAAATTGTCACAAACCATTCTGAGCTTCTGTCATGCATATCCAACTGCCTGTGGGACTTCTCCTCAGGTGTCTCAAAGTAAACCTTTTCCAAAACTAAACTCGTCTTTTTTCCATAGTACATATTAATTTTCCCAAGTTTCCTATTTGAGAGAAAGATGCTACTACCTACTACCTACCTAGTTACCCACCAAAAACTCATCTTCATGATCTCCTCTTTTCTTTACCTAATGGATCTAAGCAATAACAAAGCTCTATCTTTTTTTCTTTAATACATATTTAACTCATGTATTTCTTTCCATCTCTGTTAACCTTATTTCACTATAAGACATTATCATCTTTGCCCAGAATTCTCAGCTACCTAGTTCCTTTTGTATCTTTCCATTATTTTTATGCTTTCTATGTTTATATACTCCCTACTGTGTGTGTGTACAACTCCTTACTCTTATCCATTTTCTAGCCAAAGAGACTTTTCTAAGTACACTTGATTAAGCCAGTACAAGTGCCCTTGTAGCACATTCAAAATCAAATCCACATTCCTTAGCAAGGAATTCTATATGAGGCCTAACTTGATCTGATCCCTGACTTCATTTTAGGCAATTGGAGTTGATGACTTTAGCGATCACCTAAAGTACAAGTGCTGCATTGTATTCATTGAAAAAATTTCTTGGATAAATACCCAGAAGTGAGATTACTTTATCTCTTTGTCTCTTGTTATAGCCTTTGTTTTAAAGTATGTTTTTGTGTGGTATAAGTATTGCTACCCCCGCTTTTGGTTTGTTTGTTTGTTTTCATTTTCATGGAATATCTTTCACCATCCCTTTACTGTCAGTCTCTGTGTGCCTTTTGATCAGAAGTGAGTCTTGTTTAGGCAGCATATGATAGGAACATTTAATCCATTTACGTTTAAAATAATTTGATAAACCACAATATATATGAGCAAATAATTTTTGACAATGTAGCCAAAAACACAATGGAGAAAAGAAAGCCTCTTCAATAAATGGTGCTGAGAAAATTGGAACGCCACAGGCAGAAGAAAGAAACTAAACTGCTGTCATCATACACCGAAATTAACTCACAATATATCAAAGATCTAAATATATGACCTCAAACAATAAATTGGAAAAAAAAACAAAACACAGGTACTAACTCATGGACCTTGGTCTTAGACAGTATTTTATGAATTTGACTCAAAGGCAAGAGAAGTAAAAGCAAAAATAAATAAAACTATATCAAACTAAAAAGCTTCTGCACAGCAAAAGAAACCACCAACAAAACAAAGAGGCAACCATCTGAATGAGAGAAGATATTTGCAAACAATACCACCAATAACGGGCTAATATCCAAAATATATGAAGAACTTATACAACTCAATGATAATAAAATAAACAATCCAATTAAAAATGGGCAGAGGTGGGAGGTAGATGGGGTAAAGGGAGTCAAATATGTGGTGACAGAAAGAAATCTAACTATGGGAGGTAAACACACAGTGTAAAAAAAAAACATATATATACCATATGAGGCATATATTTTCTCACAGACAGACATCCTTGGCTTCCCTCCCTCCTTTCCTCCATGAAAAGAAAAAAGACACAGTGGAACATATATATATATGCCTTACTGTTAAACTGTACGCCTGAACTTACTGGATTTTGTTAACCAATGTCACCATAAATAATAAAAATAAAAAGTAAATAAATAAATAAAATGGGAAAAAAAAGGGCAGAGGACATGAACAGACACTTCTCCCAAGAAGACATATAAACGGCCAACAGACATATAAAAATGCTAAACTTCACTAGCTGTTAAGGAAATGTAAATCAAAACCACAATGAGATAACATCTCACACCTGTTACGATGGCTATTATCAATAAGACAAATAATAACAAGTGTTAGAGAGGTTTTGGAAGAAAATGAGTCCTCATACACTGTTAGTGGGACTCTAAATTGATGCAGCCACTATGGAAAACAGTATAGAGGTTCTTCAAAGAATTAAGAATAGAATTACCATATGACTCAGCAATAGCTCTTCTGAGTATCCCCCAAATTTGAAAACATTTATGTGTAAAGATATATGTACTCCAATGTGCATTGCAGCATTACTCTCAGTAGTCAAGGCATGGAGACAACCAAAGTGTCCTTCAATAGAGGATTGGATAAAGACAATGTGGTACATATATACAATGAAATATTACTCAGCTACAGAAAAGATGAAATACTGCCATTTGCGACAACATGGATAGATCTTGAGGTAATCATGCTAAGTGAAATAAGTCAGATAGAAAAACTTGAGAACCATATAATTTCACTCATATGTGGGATAAAAAACTGAAAGCAACAAATGAACAAGAAAACAAAACCACATTGACAACAGACAAGTTTAATGGTGAACAGGGAAGGAAGTAACGAGGGAGATAGATAACTGTAAAGAGGATGAAAAATTTGGTAATGGAAGATTTGACTTTGGGTGTTGAAAGTATGTATTATGTATTATTGACTTGTACATTTGAAACTTATATCGTTTTATTTACCAATGTCGCCCCAATACATTTAATAAAAATAATTATTGATAGATATGTAGTTATTGCCATTTTATTATTTGTATTTTTGATTTTTCTTCTTCTTCTTAAAGAAGTCCCTATAACATTTCTTGTAATACTGGTTTGAGGTTGATGAACTCCTTTAGCTTTTTCTTGTCTGGGAAGCTCTTTATCTGTCCTTCGATTTTGGGTATTTATCCGAAGAAATCTGAAACACTACTTCAAATGGACATGTGAATCCATATATCATTGCAGCATTATTTACAATAGCCAAGATATAGAGACAACCTGGGTGTAATGGATGAATAAATAAAGAAGAGGTTGTATATATACACAATGGAATATTGCTCAGCCATAAAAAAAAATGAAATCTTGTCATCTGTAATATATATAGACCTAGAGGGTATTGTGTTGAGTAATTTAGACAGAGGAAGATAAATGTCATGTGATTTCACTTACATATGGAGTCTAAAGAATAAAACAAACAAATTCATAGATATAGAGAACATTTTGATGGTTGCCAGACAGGAGGTGGTCTGGGTGCATGGATGAAAAAAGGGGGAGAGATTAAGAAGTACAAATTGGTAGTTACAAAATAGTCGTGGAGGTGTAACATATAAGGAATATAGTCAATAATATTGTAATAACTATGTATGGCATCAGATGTATACTATATTTATCAGGTCATAACTTTGTAAGACATATAAATGTCTAATCACTATGTTGTACACCTGAAACATATATTGTGTGCCAACTGTAATTGAAAAAATTATTATAAAAAAAAACAATCGGTTTCCAAAGAAGGTAGTATTAATTTGAAGGGAGTTAGTCTCATATAAAGCAGGATTAGAGAGGGGAAAATAAAAATAAAATGGTTACTATTTGCAGAAAAAATTATTGAATCTTGAAACACAAGTGTTGGTAGAGTTAAGATTTTGAAATCTATTTCTCAAAAGCAAAGCCATCGTATCTTTGCAAGGAAATAGACTCAGAGGCAGTTAGGGGAATTAACTAGAAGAACAAACCAGTTTAAAGTTTCAAATGCAAAAGATCCAAACTTTAGACACCTGTTAAATTTTGTCAAATGAATGATTTCACTTAATGAATTAAGAAAATTTTTCATTTTCCTTAACCATTAGTAAATACTTATAGATTAGCTTTTTTGATCACTTATTTTTATACATCTTAAGAATGATGATGATGATTTCTGGTAGGGATCTTACAAACCAGAATGGCTTGGGTCTTTTGTGACTTTTGAAGAAGAGCCTCCCTTACCTACTGGGGAATTTGCCCTAAATATCAAAATTCTCCTCAAAAGTAGCAAAATCCGTTCTAGTCTTTGAGGAAGTTTTTAGGTGAAGTCCTTAAGTGGCTTTTGAAAGTAGATGTTTCCAGTTGGCCACATGGACCACGAAACAAATAAATAACAACTATTTCCAAAGTCCGAACTTTACATGAGCAAATATAAATGTTTAAAATATATTACATATTGAAAATATGAATGGGTAAATTCAGAAAGACAGTTGATAAATATATGAATGATCTATAATGATGACAAGTATAAAAACTTTCAAGGATAAATTGGTGCTTGATATTTCTCTATTAACTTTAAGTCAGCTCAATGTAATGTGGCCATGGCTGGGTTTTTTTAACCTAGGAATTAAATCCTCTTTCAGTTTCTTTTTTCAGTTTTAGTATTGAAATCTTAGGGCCATTTTCTTTCTCTTTTCTCCATTTTCTTTATCTTTCTGTTTAATACCACCCAATTTACTTCATGTATATACCTAAGTTCCAGATCATAGTGTGGTCTCACAATTTTATCTTCTGTGTTAAGCTTAGGATGTTTGAATTACTGCTATTTCTGATTGTGAAGTCCTAGAGGGTTAAAAAATGCCCAACAAGTTTGAGGCTGCACCAAGAATAGTATTCCAAGTAGTTTAGCTTGCAATGGGTGATTTTTATAAGCTTTTATGTTTCCAGGTGAGGCTTCCATAATTTGCAATGTTAAACAGAATCACTATAAGCCAAATATGTTGTGACCAGTATAAGACCCCTTCCCTTGGTGATGGTGGTGTTTTTAAATTGTTTACTTTGTACAGGTCAGTGGTTTTAAAAAAATTTAAGTAAGTATGTATCTGTTTTTTTACTTGAGAGTTAAGATCTCATCTAAGTAAAAGGGAGATAAAGATGCCAGCTAGAGGAAGTATTTTCAAAATAGAAGGTTCAGAAAAAAATGGTGAATAATTGGACATAATGTAGAAGCTTATCTGACTTGAGTTTAAATATACTTTTAAAAAATACTTTTATTATTGCCAAATAAAATCCTTAAATTAACCAAAGCCTATAGAATTCAGCCATTGACTTTTTTTTGGAATGTACATATGGACTTTATGAGAAATACCAGAAGGAAGAATAAGACTAGTGATACAAAATAATATTTTATAATTCTCTTCTCAAAGAATTTCAATAATGTCTTTAATTCAGTGAGGAAGGCAGGCTTGGTGACATAGTTTCAGAAGAGATTGAATTTGTAGTTATTTGATTGTCTTACTGTCTCGAAATCCCTCGTATCTATATAGAGAACAGAAATGAGCCCAGTATATTCTCAGAGCAACACTATGTGATAGGAGTTCGGAAAAAAACAGGCTTTGAACTAAACAAAATGTCAATCTGACTGCTTGACCAGCTCTAACTATCTGGGATTTTGCCTCAAAGTGCCTCTGCTTGCTTTCCCAGGTTGGTACTCTCCCCTCACCACTTCTGTCACAAAAATATTGGCTAGCCTTTGTCCCTGGTTACTGTAAGGTAAATTCTAAACCATGAAATTTATTAGAGTAACTAGAGTGTCTTTGTTTTCCATGGTGGATCCCTCTGACCACACCTGATCGTTTATTCTAAGAGATGATCCAGGATAGGGGAGGGGAGCTGGTCATGCCAGAAAGACCAACCGAGAGATTAGAGGGTTTGGCTTTGACCATGTGACCTGGAGAGAGGAAGAGGATGGAGATTGAGGTGATTCAATCATGCCTACATAATGAAATCACGATAAAAATTCTGAACATGGAGGTTTAAATGAGTTTCCCTGGTTGGCAAAACTTTGTGTGTCGCTACTTATCAGTGTGCCCAGAGGATAATGCAGCCCTGAAGATTTTGGAAGCTTCACATTTGGGACTCTCCCAGACTTTGCCTGTTGTCTGGTTCTGCTTTCTATTCTTTTGCTAAAATGAAACTGTGATTTTAAGTATAGTGCTTTCCTTGCTTCTTTGAGTTGTTCTGGCAAATTATGAAATCTGAGGGTTAATAGGAGCCCCCAGATTTGTAGCCGGCTGATCAGAAGTAAGGGTGGCCTAAGGTCTACCGAACTTGTGATTAGTTGTGAAATGGGGGCAGTTATTTTGCAGAACCGCGCTCTTAACTTATGAAATTTGGCCTAAATCTGGACACCTCCCTCACCTAGTCTTGACCTCTCCACTCTTCTCAGCAGCCCGAATCTTAGCTCTTTGTCCATGACTGGCCAACACCTGACAGAACTTACAAATGCCAAAAGCCTCCTTGCATATCTGTCTATTGCCTGCCACTGCCCTCCCCTGAGTATGAGGGGCCTTCTCCTGAGATATTTTTGCACAACTGCCAAGCTCCAGAGAGACTGACCTAAGTAGTCTAGGTATTTTGTTTGTGTTTTCCTGGTACATCTTGTTAGCAACTGAGCTAAAAGTTTGACAAGGTACCAATATGGTTAAATCATTTGTTCAATACAAAAAGACATTGATTATAAGTCATCAATAATTATAATTACATTTTCAAGTGGCATAGATTTTCTAGCAATCCACATATATCAGTTCCTATTGAGTCATTCAATAAATTATGACATATTTGCCAAATGAAGTGTAGCACATTTATATCGAACAATGTATCTTAAACTTTTTTTTTTAACACGTGACGTCTTTTTGATCAACACAAAAATATCCCCAAACTCTGGAAATTATGTAAAGCCGTTCTAAGACGGCATATCTCCTGGATATATATTTTCTTAGCTGGTATATTTCCATGTAGGCAGGAAAATGTTTTCCTAGTTTTGTATGTTGTATTCTGTACTTTTTTTAAAAAAACAGTTTCTTTTTTCTACATTCTAAATATAAATCTATACCATATTGAATATATACTTTTTGTACATTATCCATTCACGCTATGATTTTGACAATAAATTGCTCAATGTTCCCCTCCCCCTCAGTTAAAATGACTGCACCATTAACTCAGGAGAAAAGAAAAGTGATAGAAAAAAAAAAACTTTCCTAAGTCAGATAAAGATAAATACCACATGTTTTCACTTATGTGTTATCTAAGGGACAAAAAGAACAAACTAATCAAAAACAGACTCACAAATATAGTGGACAATTTGGTGACAGAAAGAGGGGAGGAGGTTGGGGGGCTGAGAGAACAGGGTGAAGGGTTAAAGAAGTACAAATTAGTAGTTAGTTGATAGTTGGTCACGGTGATGGGGAGCACGGAAGAGGGAATGCGTTAGCATTAATGTGATGGCTATGTGGAGGGCCAGGGGAGGGAGGGAGCAATGGTGGCGGGGGAGTCATTTTATGAACTATATAGATGTCTAACCAATGTACTATATACTTAAAGCTAATTTAAATAAATAAATTTTAAAAAAATTTGCCTGTGGCTCATTTTATTATGTCAACAAGAGAGTTGTTCGATGCATGTGGACGGAAATTTTTGTAGACCCTATCTGTCAAGTAAATTTTACACGAAGTCAGGTCTGAGATTTAACTATTCAACATACAATAGTTCAAAAAGAGACTAAATTCTATTTCTATTACCTAAGCATATATTTTTAAAGTGAATTTGAAATGCCAGGTTCTATAACATAATGTTTACTTACAAAATACCTAATGTTCTAAAAGTGGTTTGCATATAACTTGCATGTCATCTCCAAGAATGCGAATTCCTGGCATATTCTTGACCATTCATATTAAGATCATAGGCTACTTTTCATCATGCTCTCACACACATATCTACCTAAGACTTATTTTCAACCTTTGCTTGCAGTAGGACCGCCCAGCAATCTTTAAAACTGATACTCAGTTCTCATCCTCAAATACTATGATATAGCTGTTCTGGAATGGTAACTAGACATTGATATCTTTTTTTCAAAACTCACCAACTGATTCTAAAATATGTAATTAGGTAAAGAATCTCTGATCTAAAATAATAAAAAGCATGTTTCAATTTGGCCTAAAACTGTTGAATTGAAGAGTGTATAATTCAAACAAAATTGAAACTGTAAATACAGCTAACTTAAAATTAGAAATACAAACAATAAAGTAATGGTGCACTGTATATATATCATGATTAGTTGTATTAGATGTTCATCTTATTGTAACCTCTGAAATGAAAAGAAATAGAAAAATTTTAAATCAATTTTACAACTAAATTCTAAAATACTTTAGAAGCACAATAGCATTAGTCTTTCAGTTAAAAATACAATTCAAAAATCTATATGAAAAATTAAATTGAATAAATCATGGTATTCTCAGTGGCTTATCAGATAACAACCTTGATATTTATAAACCTAGGAAAAAACAAATTGTGCATATTAGTTTTAAAATGACTAGTAAATTTTTGCCTACATTAAGAAAACTCAGCTTTATTTATAAAATCGATTTCCTCAAATGTATATTTCTATTTACTTTTAAAAATTGACAGTCTTTGTTCTTGAATCACATGGCTGGCATGATGGTCAGTTAGCTTCATTTTCCTTTGCTGTTTTACAGATTAATCAATGCAGAGCTTATTTTCACACTGGGATAATAATCATCTCAGCTTCTCAATACAAAATGAATATGTTCGTGTTCTGCAATTGACTTGAAGTGAGGCACTCAAATGCCCTAGAATATGGCACAAAATTCTTTTTGCTTTCATTCATTTCATGACAATGTATTAATATTATCCTCCTTGGTTCCACACAGCTGTCATCTAAAATGCCACTAAGAATGGATGCATAATTAGCTCTCCAGTTCATACATTAAATACATTTTAATAAACAGCTCTTTTCTCTGAGAAGAAAATATTGCTGTCCATTCTTGGATGTCAGTCTTGGAGAGAATTTAGAGGGTATTTCTTATGTGAAGCATGGCTTAGCTAAGCTGATCTAAGTACTGTGTTTAAAACACACCCTAATGACTTATGAGCTATTCACACTTATCTAAAACAATTACAATGACTGATAAGAAGTATTTTAAAGATGCAGAAGCTGATTTGCAATTCTTATAAGTCAAATATTTATATTCTAAAAATAAACTCAAGTTATCAGAAATTTAATATTTAAATATTAAATAATAATTAACATCAATGAAATATTTACTAAATATTAATACATTAAATATTATAAATATGATAAATAATAATTATATTTAGGCCTAATTATGTTCAATATTTAAAATTTTATATTTACATTGTATAAGAAAAATAGCTTAATATCTAATATTAAATTATCTGCAAAGATCTTAAATAATTTAATTGCTATGAAGTCCAGAGGATACATGATTTTGTTGGAAGTCAGCGTATTTATTACTTCAATATGAATTATGGGCCCAAGAGAGACAAATTCAATTTCAATCTGGGGATACATACAACACATTATATGAAGAAGTGTCAAACTGAATGACTGGATTTTTACTTCTAGTGGTTTATTTAAAACCATTTCTTACGGAATCCTGAACGAGAGATGCCACCCATGAGTTTTCTGAATGTAGGACCCAGTCTCACAGACGACATGCCTTCTTTCCCTCCCAATACCGCGGTTTGCCCCATAGTTCCTTCTGCCAACCTGAGCAGGAGGGAAGGGAGGCTGCAGTGGCTGACTCTAAGCCTCCTCACATACCGAGTCTGGGGTGCTGCCAAGAAACTGAGAGTAGGGACTATCTATTTTATAAAAATACTGACATTCCACTGAGATTCGGTATCTGTACCCATCACACAATCAAAAATTAACAAAGAGGAATTACTAATTAAGAATGGAAGTGAACAAATAAGTGGAGATGCAAGATTTTCATTTTGGGATGTTATTGATTTAAAAATTGTGCATGGTTCATTAAAGATAAGCTATACATGGATACTAATATACTAGTTAATGCGAGGTATGGATAATTAAAAACATCAGATTGATGTGAGTGGGTCCTCAAATCACTTTTCCACATGCATATTTAAATTTTATCTTCTGCCCATTTGGATATCATAGGATGAGCAACTTATCAGCTAGACATCTATAAATATATTACATTGCACTTACTACCAAAAGTTGAGTGCATATAATATATATCAATTTAATTAGACTTTAAGGTTATAACGCTGAGCTCTTACTATTTCTCATCATTTGACTTGGTCCTTTTTAGATTGTCTATGTGGGATTCGAGAGTATGAGAATTAATCAAATTTAAATCTCATGACCATATGGTTGACATGCAATATTTCTCTTTATTACCTGGTTATATAAAAGAAAGAGGTATCCCTTTTCAACTGAACATATTAATAGTTATTTCTGACAGCACTTGTGAAAATATGTTAAACTCTGCATTCTGTCAAGGTATAATCCTAATGATACAAAGTGAAAAAAAACTTTTCTTCTTTATTTTATGATAGAAAAATCTTAAAGGAATTTTTATAAAGCAGTCTAAATTGTGTTCTCTTTTTAAATAAAATGCATAATCATGATTGATTAAAAAACTAGTAAAACATATAACAAAAGTAAAGACTGAATAAATACAGTAGTATAATTTAGGGTGATTTAAATTTCCTTCTGTTTGTGACCAACATTTTCCATAGTGTATGTGTATTATTTTTAGCGTAAGAAAAGAAATAATTTATTTTTTAGGTTAATCAGACCTCTGTACCAGCTTAGATTTCTAAACACCTGTGGTGAAAATGATTCTTAAAAAATATAATTAACACACATCTGCATCATGTAAAACATGGGTGTTTTTGTTCACAATTCCCTGATCCCTAGTCTTTTGCCCAGTGTTTACCACAGATGGGCCACTGTGAGCCCAGAGGATTATCGGGCAGTGAGATGAGCCTGGGCTGCTGAAATCCTGGGGTGTGAGCAGCCTTCTTCCTCAGCTCCACTTCTCCACACATATCATTTTCTATGAAATCTGTACCATGGGAAAAGATTGTAATGAATTGGTGAGATTTCTTTTCCTCAGTCCCTGGACTATCATCTCCAGACCCTGACAAAATAAGTAAATAAATTCTGTCCTGAATAATTATCCTTCTGACATGTAAAGCAAGCAGCACTTCCCAAATTAGAACGCATGAAGAGTTGACATAACAACTTTTTCAAACAAAGAATAAAAACACCTTGAATGTGAAGTGCATTCTTGAACTAATGCTTGCTCAGTAACATCAGAAAATGGCAACAGATCCTAGTGGCCAAAGAAAAGATCACAGCTCATAAAGAACAGTTTTTTTCCAGGCATATGTGTGTATAGTCTTTCAACATTAAGAATGTGGTCGGTCTGGCTGACATTTCAGTTAATAAAATCAGAAAATAAAAATTAAGTAGAAATTGCTGCCTAACTAATATCTTCCTTACTCTGTTCAGGTAGTTAAATCCCTTTCTGAATTTTCCCCATTCCTTTATTAAAAATAATTTATCATCTACTTTCTATGTGCAGAGAATTGCTTATTGGTAAATATAATTTGATCCAGAATGAAATCTAGTGCTTACAGGCAGGTGTATAGCTTCTAAAGTAAAATGATGTTTGCCTCTAGATTTCGCTGCAGCAGAAAACCAAATAACCAAAAAGGAACAATGTGAGATCCATTGGTTATAGAGGTGAGTCCAGCTCCACTGACTATGGTTCCTGCATCTCCATTAGGTCTGAGAGCAGTTTGTATTACATTTTCCTTATTGCCTTACATGGTATTAACATTTTAAAATTTAAGAATTAAGAAACAGAAATCTCATCTCTCATTACCAACTACCCAGTCATATATCATCGAACTCATCCCTGCCATTGATTTCAGTGCATGTAATGCTATAAAGTAAAGCTCATATATGTGAATTTCCTCAAACTGATGTGCCAAGTGTAGAAAATAAGGACTGTATTTTGTAAAAAAAAAAAATTATTTTTAATAAACTGGTTTATAAATAATAATATGTCTTCTCATTCGAACGTCAGCTTCAAGAGATTGTTCAGGTCACTACAGTATCTCCAGGACTAAGAACAGTGGCTTATATGTATTAGCCATTAAATAAATATTTGTTTAATGAGTACTGTTCTCTGACCTTGTACAGAACTATTGCATCACATGGGTTATAACGTGGCACAATTTTTTATATGTAGCCATGTTTCTCAACAGCAGACAGTAGGAATCAGGGAAGGACAAGGTCTGTCTTGCATACCACCATATTCCTAGAGGCTGGCAATACTTATGTGCACTAAACTGAAGTTGGATGAATTAAAGAGAGGGCCATATTATGTCTTACTCATTTATTATACTAGTCATATAAGGCCTCTGACTTGATTTCCATTTGAATAAGAATCTGCCTGGAACAATGGAAATATACTTGTTGCTATGTTGAACTCAGAAGAATGCTTCAGTGTTAGGTGTGGCTGCTCTGTAGTGCTAGGCAATTTCTCAGTTCAGCCAGGCTGGTCCATTGATGTGGCTTTGAAGAAGGCCTGAGTTTTGGATGCTATTATTCTTATTAAACACCAGATGATGACTTTGACCCCCTCCTTTCCAAGAGGGAAAAGTAAACAGAGAATAAAATTAAAACTGTACTTTCTATGGCACCTCACCAATTGAGCCAGACCTTTGCAAACTTATCCATCACCTATTACTGCTGCGAAATAATTTCCTAAGATATGCTTAAGTTGTGTTGAAGAATATCCATATCTTTCACAGCAGCAAAAGATTAGGTCAATTTGATTGATGCTGGAGAAACTGGAGTCTGGGAAATAGTGAGCCTAGTGCTCATTTTGTATTAATTCTTTATTTTTTTTCCCTGTGAAATATTTCAGAAGACCTTCCTCTCCTTAGATTAGAAGGACAGCAGCTGACAGGATTTAGAGAAATCTTGCTAAGCTGATCATCCTTCCTTTAAAGAAAAAGCCTCAAATTTAAAGTACCAGATCCTGTTCTTTCTCCCAGGGTCCACTGAACTCTGCCCCAACTCCCAACAACAAAATGTGACAAATGATTACAATCTTGCTCTCTCATTTGCTACTTGTTTAACTGAGACAGGTTAGTCAATGCTCTAAGCCTTAGTTCCTCATTTGTAAAATTCAGATGACAATATGAGTGTGTAACCTGCTCGATTCTAATGGGGATTAAATTATATAGCTATACATATAATGCATAATTAGGATTATCTTCATAATCTCTAATCCTCATTATAAATTGTTTGGCAGAGAGCTATAATAGGTACACTATGCATGGCAGCAGCAATTAATAGCATTCTAACCATTGATGAGAATATAAAAAAGAAGTTGAGCCGCACAGCTCCACTCACGTGTTGACTTAATCTCTGTTGTGCAGTTTCCTCATTATGAAAATAAAAATACGTAATATTACAATTTATAGTAAAGAAATGCATGAGAAAAATATATGAGTAATCGACTTATGAATGGCAACCATTGCGGCGTTGCTTTATTTTTCTACTCCTACTTCTGAGCTTGGCCTAGTTATATTCCACTGAGAGAAATGAGTCAATTTGGTGACTGTGGTTGCCAGGAAGGTGTAATTCTTCCTTTCCTGCCGACGTCTGGGCTGTCCCTTCTCCATCCTGATGAAGCGCTACAGCTTCACCATTTGCAGCCCCATTCAGGGAACATGCATCTTCTCCTTTACTGCTCCCCATAAAGAAGAACAGAGTGGCCTTGGCATTATTTTTCTAAAACTACAGAACTGGACACATTTAAATGAGTTTTTTAAGGTGGTCAACTGTTGATGCTGCAGATGTACTTTATGGAACCAGAAACTAACTTTCAAAAGTAATGTATTATATTGATATATCATAGAAACTTGATACAATCTTACTGAATTGAATTATTATTAATTTTAAGTGGTATATATTTTAATTAGGCAGTGTATTTTGAAATTAATTAATTTTATAGGTTAATATTCTCATTCCCTATTAATTCTTATGAGTTAAGCATTATTTGGCAATTTTAAGATCTATGCGCACTATAGAAAATAACTTGAAAGCTACAATATCTGCTCTTAAAAGTTTTTAAATATTTTAACTGCACATTACTCTGATTTTTGTGACAGCAAGAAAGACATATGATTATTGTCAAATCAATGAGTCAGACAATGGACACAGTGAAACATATAAGACACTATTCAGAATGTTCACTGTTGCTGTTGAAAATGATCTATGATTGTGATTAATTGCTTTTGAAATTTTGATCAAAATTGATCTGTCCAATTTTCTGGCACTGGCTCTGTACGTCAAATCTTACCCTGGAATTACATAAATCAATTTAGTCTGGACTTCTGTAAAAACTGGGGGGAGAAAGATAGAAGTAATTTCTGAGTTGTCAGTGACTGATGGATGTTCTCATTTCACAGGTTTAGTAAAGAAAAGGTCTTACCGTAGCTGTCATAGGCATCCTCACTTACTCCATGACCGTAGTCATAGTATTCAGGCACACTGCAACAGATTTAGACAGCAATCAATGTTACTGTAATCGGGAGGGATCAACCCAGAAACTCATATGGAATTTGAAAGCAAAATGTGCGCTAAAGCAGTATCCCAAGAATCTCTGGCATAACACAATCCTAAAGAAATA
Organism: Pteropus alecto; assembly: GCF_000325575.1. Taxonomy (NCBI): domain Eukaryota; kingdom Metazoa; phylum Chordata; class Mammalia; order Chiroptera; family Pteropodidae; genus Pteropus; species Pteropus alecto. Next base: position 29,117,504 of record NW_006494614.1, on the reverse strand, counting down.
GTAAGAAAAATACAGGTTATTGACAAGGAGTGCTATGATTTTCTCTTGACACCTCGGTATTTCTTTATCTCTATCCCCCAATTTATAAGTCAAATTTCTCCTAAAATACAAGTATAATACTTCAAAATTTGTCAAGAGGAGGGTTATAAAGGTCTATTTCCAAGAAAAAGTGCTATATAAGATGACAATCTATTCAATCATGTATGGCTTTTAATGCTGTTATCTTAAGAAATATACACCAATTTCATCTTCACTTCCAAACACTGAAATTATAATTACACTCCTCTCTACAGCATGTCCATGCACTCTTCAAATATACAAGCTATTTAGTTTTACTTAACATTTTGCTAGATGCTTCCACATTTCAGTAACTGAGAAAAGGGCGTTCTTCCTTTATTTCTGACTCGAGTTGCTTAAAATCCCCTCCACTACAATTGTCATTACTTTGTCTTATAGCAAGTTTCCCCCTGTAAGGCACCATTCCTATTAGCATCCAAGCATCTTATATATCTCCCAATCTCAAAAATCCCTTCCTCATCCTGAGATCTCCTGCTAGTGACTATCCCTTTCTCTGACTCTTTACAGCAAATTTCTTGAAAAGAGGCAACTTCACTCCCTCTTTTTCACTGCCCCTCAGGCTGTTTTCTCCACTGAAAAATCACGTCTCAATATCTTGCCATTTTCAAATGCAGTGGTCAAGACTTGTTCCTCAGTTTACTCTAGAACCATTTAACATAGTTGATCATTTCCTGCTCCTTCAAACACTTCAATTGCTTCTGAGATGTTCCCTCTCTTGGATCTCCTTACCTCACTCTATTTCTCCCACTTTTCTACTGGTATCTCTTTATTTTTACAACCACTTAATTCTGAAGACCACTGGAGCTCAGTTATTAGAATTTTTCTCTTTTCTATTGATACTCCCTAGGCAATCTCATTTGATCCTATGGTTTTAATACCATCACTACTCTGATGACTTCCAAATTATATGTCCAGCCTTGGCATCTCCCCTCTACTCTGGTCTCATACATCCAGTTGCCTTCTGTACATTTACATTTGGATGCAAAACTTAAAATAATCCAATAAAAATTTTGGTTTTCTTCCCAACTCAGATCTGCTCCTTTTGAACGCTTTCTGTCTTTATAAAAGTGTTACTCACGCTGGAAAAGTGGAGTCCTATCCTTTCTGTCCTAAGATTATCCTTAATGTTTAATCTAACAGCAAATTCTTTCACTTCTACTTGAAAAATATATCCAGAGTTTGAACATTTCTAAACACCTCCACAGCTATGACTGTGGTTAAAGTTTCACCGTCTCTCACTTAAACGAATATAATATCCTTCTAACTAATCTCTATGCCCTGCTTCCTCAGTTTCTATTTTCCACATAGCAGTCAAGGTAATTCTTATAGAAGTAAATTAGATTGTATTAGTTCTCTATTCAAAATCCATCAATAGCTTCCCATATCCTTTAGGAAAAAAAATTCTTATTTTGCTTACGCACATTGGCATCCTCGTATTTCTTAGAACTCTGCCGCTTTCCCTTTTGCATACTCTGCTCAGGGTAGCTGTTCCCTGAACATGACAAACATGTTACTGTCTAAGGACCTTTTCATTTGCTATTCCCACTACCTGGAACATGCTTTTTCCTAAACATTTAGTTGTCTATTCTCTCATTCTTTCAGAAGTCATGCCAATGTCATTTATGAGAGGTTTCTCTCACTAATTTGTTTAAAATTAGCATTCACTCATCCTTACCTTGCTTTGTTCATCTTAGTGTTTATCAATCATCATTGTACACATTATATAACTAAACAAACAAACACACATTTGTTTATTTACTTATTGGCTGTTTCCTACTGTTAGAATATATAAGCTCCCTGGTATAGAACTTGGTCTCTCCTTTGTTCATGTGCTCTCATTGTTCCAGGCTGATTGGTCCAGAAAAATGCTTGGCACATGATAACTGCTCAGTAAATATTTACAGAAAAGTCTGAATTGCTCATAGGAAGATAAGACACCATTTATATGAGTAGCCTAATGTAACCAAATTATAAAGTTTTAAAGTACTTTAAAAAAAGTGGAAATTACTTTAATTGAGCTTAGTATTTGGATAACCAATGCGTTTTTAAATCTTGCTTAGGGATCTATAAATATTTATGATACATTGTATTTTCTCCTAAAATAAACTCCTTCATTTAAAGTTTTATGCCTAAATCTTCATTTATAAATTTACATATATATGAATTTATATTTATAAATCATCTCAAGATAATATTCATTTTAAGTATATAAAAGTGTGGCAAGGAAATGGTTTTATATCAAATATCAAATTTTAGAAGAGTTGAAGGTGAGTGATAGATGCCAAAGGGTTAGGGTGGAAGGAAAGACAAAAGAGCCTAAAATTATGTGTTGTCATTATCCCTCAAAGTAATTTGATAGGTCTTATTATATTAAATACTTGAGATTTCATTGATGGTAAGGAAAGAGAAGCAAAAGTAAAATGCAAGTCTATACATTAGAGATGAAGTGAGAGAGAGGAAGAAGTTTGGCAATCTTTATCTTTCTGCGAGGCAACTGGTAATGCACTAATTCAATGTCAGTGTAAAACATCTTGGGAAAAAAAGATTACCTAGCCCAGCCTTCATTGTGCAGGATATTTATATGCAATCTAGGAAAAATGTATGGTAATATGTTCTGATCCTCATTCTTCTAATGACTTGAGATTGGAGAAGTATAAGGCCATTGGCTAGTGGCTGGATGTTTATCTCCTCTTTCATATACTGATCTTAATGAAAATGATGCAACCCAATTGAGAGCCCTCATATATGTGTAACAAATTCCCGAGAGTTGTTACATTGATATCCTGGATGATCAGGATGCGGCAGTCCTGAGACTATGATTTAAGAAGCAACATTCCCATTTACAGGGATGAAAAGAAAAATGAAGGCCTCGACAGCAGCTCTCTCTGCCTTCCTCACAATCAGTAATTTTTCTGTGAGCAAGCCTAATTATGTTTCCCAAAGTGTGCTATATGAAGACTAGTAGCCTCAAACACTATCTAGTGCCATTAATATGTCTCTCATTGGATTTCAATTTTAATTTTAATTGATGTAGATAAGAGAGTAAAAAAAATAGTGGTGAGAGAGAGTCCATGACAAAGAAGCTACAGTTATTGTCTATCATAAATGATACATACGCACCAAGAGAGAATTTTAACTTTCAGAACTCTAAAAAGGAGAAAGTGGAACATATATTTGTATGATAATACATAATGTAAAATAATGGAAATAGTGGGTAGTAATCATGATAGACTCTGCCAGAGTCCATACCTTTGCTTATACAAGTATTGCTTTTCATTTCTTCTGTAGGAAAATATTTTACATGGACAAAAAATACACTCCCAGCGTTGTTTGCAGCTAGATGTGCCCTTGTGACTGAGTCAGGAAACTTGGGATGTGCACAGAAGTGAGGGTGGCAACCTGGAGGCCATTTCCAATTTAAGAGCAAGATCCTCATCTTGAACTTGTGCACCATCATCTTCTCCATTGGTAGAATGCACTTGAAGTGGTAATCAAGTATCTCCATGCAAATAAAGACAATGCTGTAGGACTGTAACTTTCAGGGACCATAATATGGAAGGAATTTGTCTACAGCCGATCAAATTGAAACAGATTTACTTTAAACCACTCACTTCAGAGATTATTCTGAGAAAAAATAATTTTTTTTTATCCTTTTTGAGCCACTGAATGTTGAATCTCTGTTACAACAACAATTTAGTCAAACATTAAAATCACTATGTAGAAGTGTAGAACTGCCCTTAAAATCACCAAATACAGGGTATTAGCTTAACAGGTGAGTGAAGAGCTCAAGGAAAAAAATACTGCACGGTACAAGGCTGATGACCCTTGTTACACCATCGCCAGTGAAAACTCGGATGGCAGGCTATCGGCCTGTGTATACTTTGGCGCTATGGGAAAAAAGAGCTGGACAAATCCTATTAGTAATCTTTGCTGCTTTTGGAAAGGTTTACAAAACATATAAGTTTGAATAAGAATAAGCCATTTTTTCCAGAAGACAGAAAAGTGAATAGAACTTTGCTAAGGGAAGTTATCTCTGCCTGACTTATGAGCTGGTTCTATCATTTAAAATGGGAGAGGGTTCAGAAATTTGCGGCTTAACAGGATTAGAGAAATCAACTGTTTCTGTCTTCTAGTAGCAAGAGATAGTTAGTCTTGCTCAAAGAGTCCCTTATGTCTTCCTATTAGACTCTGCTACCATATATGAGCCTCAGAACAATCCTCAGGTCCTCAAACATGCAACAGGAGGAAGCATGCCGCAAAACTTGCGAAGTCCCCAATGAGGCCATGCTCTACTTTACTCCATTCGCATATGGCCATGGATAAGGCCATTTAGCCATTAGGATAAGGAAGAACTTTCCAGTAAAGCTAGTGTGATTTCCAAAAACTAGAACCCGGGTTCCTAGATGCACTAATTAGAAAAACATTTCAATGCTGTTGCTTAGGTGTTTAATCACTGCTCGACAGAACTTTGTAATCATTATTTCCTATGGAGCCTTCAGTGTTTCCCCCAAAAAATAACTATTGTAGTTATTCTGTTCCTTTTTCCACTACTTTATATTAGGTATTTTGTGTGGGCAAGAGGACAGAAAAAAATAATCTGTCAATTATTTTATAGGTTAACAGACTTCAAAGAACCATATCAAGACCAATGCAGAGGTCTGCATATTTCCCAGGATTCTGTATTTTGAGCTGGCTGCAGTAATTAGAACTGAACTTGGATCTTCCCTGTTGGTCAGAAGCTAGGTATATTTTTGTTTGCTTATTTGTGTGTTTGTTTAATGAGAAACAGTATATTCACTCATATTTGAATGACTAGAAGTTGGGCCATAGAAGACATCTAGTTGCTACCCTCTAAAACCCATTTGTCACTTCTTCTATAAGAGAGACAGACCTTTTTAAAACTACATTTCCTAGTCTCTTTCACATTTGAGTGTGACCATGTGCAGAGTGATGTGTACAAATTCTTCATGATTTGCATAAAAGTAAATTCCATGCCCTTTACTTCTTTTCAATTTTCATGTAACTGGCTAAAAATGTCAATGATTGAATTTACTTTGGAAGGCTAATGTTAATGATGGTACAATGGACTGAATCTTTGTGTCTCCCAAAATTCATATGTTAAAATCTCAACACCAAGGCATTAGGAGCTGGGGCCTTTGGGAAGTAATTAGTTCAAGAGGGTGATGCCCTCATGAATAGAATTAGTTCCCTTAAAAAAGGGGGGCCTAAAGAGCTCTCCTGCTCTCTTTCTACCATGTGAAGGTACAGAACACAGTACTAGTCTCCAACCCAGAAAAGGGTTCTCATCAGAATTCAACCATGCTGGCACCCTGATCTGGGACTTCTAGCCTTCCAGACTGTAGAAAATTAATTTCTGTTGTTTATAAGCCACCCAGACTACAGTATTCTGTTATGGCAGCCTGAATTGACTAAAACAGATGGCAACCCACTAGCCTGGATCCCTAAAGGTGTCATGGAGCAGAGCCCATCTACTTGCCCTAGTATATAATGTGTGAGAGACATAAACCTTTCTCTTGTTTGGACCACTGACTTGTGTATCTCCTTATTATGGAAGCTTAGCCCGTACCCTAAATCATATGGTTGACAATTAAAGCAATCCCTTGAAGATAAACAGACACTCAGTAAAGGTCTACTGAATGAATAAATGATTGAATCAAATACTTCAAAAAACAAATGATTGCATTTGAACATGAACAATCTTAGAACATTTTGCTATAAATATCTTTATAAAACTTTGTACATGCTTCAGAAAGGATGCTCATGTGTATTGACAGCGATGGAAATACTAAAAAAGAAAAACAACCACTCATTTATTTTCTAACGTGAATGAAATTCCGATTAAAGTTTAGAAATAATGTAACTGACCAATGCATGGGGGACTTTTATAATGTTATACTATTTTTCAACTTTAAAAACATATATGACTTGGCTAGAGAAGGTAGACTATGGTGTTGGTTTTATGCTTTCCATTTCATTATTTCAGAAAGCTACTATTTCATTACACTTGTTTCACTAGCATGTCTAATTATTTTAAAATATGAGAAAATGTGGAAAAATGAATTCAGTATAAACACAATCAGGTTATTTAATTTTCAAATCATTATTATTTCATCTTATATTTTAGAAAATATAGCGATCTAGGTTTCTAAACATACTGTTACAGTTATAGAGGTATTAATTAAAATTATGACAATTATTAGAGACTTGGAACTTATTCACATGGTTATAGCAGACATAATTTCCCTAGAAACTGATAAATACAATCAGCATATAACATGGCAGTTCCATTGACTCATTAAACAATATCTAAATATTAGTAAAATTCTATACAAAATTTTGGCCTTTTGATATCAAGACCTAAGATACTAATAAATATTTGAAAAGTAATTAATAAAAAAGTAGAGTATGGTAGCAGGAAAATATGTAATTAATTTATTAATGACCAAATTTAAAACTAGATAAAAAATTGGAGATAAAAATTTTTGGCTTTTTTTTTCTTGGTGGGTAGAGGAGTGTTTTACCCTAAATAGACTATATTAGCAGTATACTAAGACAATTAATTAAATGGAAATGAGCACAATAGAAAAAAATTAGGATGATATTTGGTTTCTAGGAAACCAAATAGTACCTTCAACATTGTTAAACTATTTTTCCAAGCAAGTTCTTAGTGAGCCTACCTGTGACATAATAACACACATATTTCTATAGTGCTTCACAATCTAGCAGCTGGTGTTTCACATTCCTGTAGCAGGAGATACCACACTGATGGTGGAGCAGACTTGTTCAGAAGTCAGTGAGACTAACCAAGCTTGTAAAGGAAACTTTTTGGACGTCCAATTATTACAAATCGAGATACTGGCAGTGATATAAATAACAGCACTGCTCTATACCATGTGTTCATACAATCAAACCATTTAGACTGGCATAAGTGGGAAAAAATAGAGCATGTAACTTTAAAAAATTCAACACTTTGTTTAATATTTCAACTGCTTACTTGGTAGGATAAGAATTACCAGAGATAATTAAAAATTACAAATATACTACACCTCGTTGTGGCCCTCAAAAGAATAAAGCTCCCACAGTCATAGTTTCCAGTTGCATTGGTTTATGCCACGTTGTCCTTCATTTAAGCCTTTCCCTGATTCTTGACTAAGCTGAAGATTTATGTGCATGAAAATAGGACCAGATGAGAGAGTTTCAACTAAAGCTTCCTTAATTATTTTCTGCATGAAAGAAAACTAAGAAATATAAAATAATACTTTAGAAGAGGGATAAAGGGGTGATTAAAATATTAATATGAAAGATTTATAACCATCCAACTATTTTTAGCACTTAAGTGGGTGCTCTTAAAAATTGTTCTCTTAAGCATTTATGCTGAAACCTTGTTATGTTGTGCATTTACATTGCATTTCCAGAAATATCTGTCAAGTAAAGATAAATTTTCAGCCCAGCTCTCATCCTCAAATTGCAAATTGGTAATTTCTTTATTTTTATATCCATTTATATAATTATCAAATCTTTCTGTTAGATTTCAAAAGCTTCCTGGAAGTGCTCCTTACAAAGCTGTAAGCCTGGTGTATAGATTAATGAGTGTAACAAACAGGTACATGAGTCAGTTCTTATCACCAACCACAACCCTCCCCCAGTGTCAGTCACGGCTTTAACCAAACATGTTGGGATGGAGAAATGGGAGACTTCACTAAGCAGCTCAAGGCTCCATTGCTTTCTTCTACACCACATTCTTGTCCTGTCACCTGTGAATTCTGTTATTCCTGGGTTTTTCCTTGAGGCTCTCTCCTTTTATTTCCAACACTAAGGGTGAAATTTACCAACATGGGATCGACCCTATTGTTATGATGGAAAATGGGACCTATTTGCAAATAGGTTTTTTCTTTTGTCTATCTCTTCTAGAACAAATCTTATCTTCCCACAGAAACTAGCTGCATATATCTCTCCTCACTCATCTCTCCCAACATATTTTTTTACTCTCCGTATTGCTGGCTACACAAAGTAATGTTTTAATAAGACAAAACAAAACAACGAAACAAAAAACCCTAACAGCTACATACAGACACATTGTCTATTTTGTAAAGCATTAAAAATCAAACAAGTGGGAATAAAAAAGCCTTCATGGAAATTATGATCTAGCAGAAAAGCCATTCAACAAGTGATAAGGAGCAATTCATGATCATTATTATTTTCCTTTCATTCATCAAATGATGAAACCCTGAAAGAGAGGAGGAATAAATTGCCCAGGTAAACGGAATGAAGACTTACAGGCAGGGGTCAGCACCAGCCAGGGTTCAGAGGCAAGAAAAGGCGTGGCTTGGCAATGACTCCTGAGTGTCCAGGAGGTTAGTATAAGGGCGAGAGAGGCCCAAGATTCTATCTCGAGAAAGACACAGAGGCCACATCTTGAAGGACCTTGTATTAGTTAAGGTAAAGAGTTTGGATTTTATCTTAGGCTACCAGTGAAGGATTTAAGAAGGGGATAGACATGCTTATATGCTTATATTTAGCCTTAATCAAATCCCTCTGTTGGTGGTAACCTTTTTTGTTGTTGCTGTATCATCAGCACTAGGCAGAGCATCAAGTACATAATAGGTACTCAACAAATATTTATCAAATAAATGAATGAATAAGTATATGCATATAGAATGAATATTTTTCTTCATAATTGCTGTCTCCCTTGCATTTTTGCATTTCTATTTCCTTTATATCTCTGCTTGGGCTTTTTTCTTAAATTGTGTGAGAAAACTTGCATATTAGGGTAAATTATTGGTGAACATAACTCATAATTATTTCATTTCATTGGATGCTACATTTAGGATCTGCAGTTTGAACTGCTAAATGTCTTTTTATTCCCCTCACAACTTTGCAGAAGTTAAAAAGCAAGACAAAAAGAAGATAATTCTGGTTAACTTCAGTAAACAGGTCAAAAAAGTATTTTTGGAAGAACAATATTGAGAACAATACATAAATTAAGTCTGAGGTTTTGGAGGTCCAAACCCAAATCTGTGAATTATAAAGAAGCATGATTTGCTTAAGTCTCTTTTTGCTAATATTTTAATAACATCTGCAGTGAAAGACAGACTCCATATCTATTAAATGCTATTTCCTTGCTGATTTAAACCTTCTTTCCTATTCCTTCACCAATTCTACCGCTCGATTTTTGAATTGAAAAATTTTAAATGGGAAGGGGCCTTAAACAAGAAATTTAGTCATTTGTCTCTTTGAAATTCTTCTCTTCTCCCCTCACAGAAGTAATGATAGCTGTAATAACCATAAAGACATATATCTAATATGTTTCAAACACTTAATACATGCAAACACTGCTAAGAGCTTTACATACCTTGTCTTAATCATCACAACAATTTTTCAGTTGGTATTAGGTAAAGTACTAAAGAAGAAATCTGTTTAGCTGATTAAGTTACTTGTCCTAACCTACCCAGCTCATCAGTGATGAATCTGGGATTTAAATCTTCATGTATCTGATGATAGAATTCATACGGACAATTTATAATTCATCTAGTCCATTATATGTATTCAAACAATCATTCTCAACTTTATCTGCATAGTACCAGACAAATATATGGGAAATAATTTACTTAAAGCCATATGATCTTGGGCTAATTGTGGTTAGAAAGATCAGATAAGCTGTGAGCTCTCCTCTACGTTTACTTGTTCTCCTTCTCAGAAACATGCAGCTATCATCAAGAACAAGGGCCTGACAAAAGCACACAAAATTCGCGACACCCTCTTATCCCCTCCTGAATTTTTTCCTCCTCTAGGAATCCTTCTCAGATCCGAAATAACCCTACAAATATACTTCCCACATATCCACATTTCTTAGTCATTGTTGTAATTTCACCTATTATTTACTTGTCTGTTTCCCCAATTAAAATAACATTTTTGTGAAGTGAGGGCTATTTGGATCATCAGAGTAGTCACAGGTAGTAACTCAGCACATGGCACACACTCAGTAGATACTCAAGATACACTGACTAAATGAATGAATTAAAGTCATTGAACTGAGGAACTTTGTATTTATTCCAATTCTAAATAGCAATCTGCTAACCTGAAAGCATCATCTAATCCACGGTATTGATCACCACCTATTCTTCCCTGTGTACTCTCCTTAAACTCCTCCTTTTATTTGGGGAACCGAATGCTATCTTATCTCACTAAGCTTTTATCATTCAGTTATATTTGGAATGAGCTCTCCAATTTCCTTTACCAATTTTCTTGCTCCTTCTATAACTTAATTTCATTTAGAGTCAACTCTGTAACTATATATAAAAAATGTAGTCAACCCTTTAATTACGTATAAGAAATGTATGAGAGACCTAAAATTTTGAGATGTTTATATTAGGAAAAGTAGATTTGGTGTTTACTTAGAAAGCTTCTAGGTGACAGAATAAAAGATGCTATTGACCTACAAAATAATAGGGGATAAGCTAGGGGAATTAGACAAGACACCTTTAAGTTATGGTAGTCTGAACCTTGGGTTTTAAAGTCTGGAGATTTTGAGTTTCCTTTTCTCCTTTTCAACTTCCCGTGAGACTGATAGCAAAACTTTTACATTCTAGTTACCTAGAAAGGTGTGACATGAAATTTGCAGCAGCTTTGCATTTAGAGTATTTTCCCCAACTGTATTTTCAGTGGACCAGTTTCATATGCTATAGAGAAAGGGGATCTCTGTTGTCTTTTAGGTAAGGCTTCCCAGAGAAACTGTTTTTAAGTTTTAAAATGTGTGGTCAGTGAAGAGATGTAATGCCTGTACGATGCAAATAAGAATGTAGATTATAGAAAGATGTCAGCTTTTGGCCTCCTTTAGCATTAATCAAGGCAGTTGGGTTTGAACTTAACTGACACTTTTAAAAAACATGTACATGTCTGCTTAGCAATTCCTATAAACACTTATTTGATTTTATGCCAGTGACACATAGTGTTGGTATAAAATAAACCATATTAAAACCCTTAAACTCTTCTCTATAACTTTCATTTTATACATTTCTGGAACAGAAATAATCAAAATGGATTTGAAAAAAATGAAACTTTCTTAAGATATTTTTATTCAAAATTAAAATAGTTTATCATTTTGTGTGTGTGTGTGTGTGTGCTCAAAATTATTGAATGAAATACATTTTTTGTGTGTATCTGTTGCAACTAAATTGCAAATACCCCTTTTTATGCTCTAGCATCACTGATTTTAACAGAATTCTAATAAGGAAAAGATCAAGGCTTTAGATAATATATTTCTAAAATATCTTTGAAATTCCATTAAGATTGCATTAATAGTTTTAAAATATTATTAGAATTTTATTATTGCATTATTTATTTATTCCTTGCATTTAACCAATAGTGTTATACAGAAAGCATTGTGTAATACAGTGGCCATCTTTGTGAAAAATATAATATAAATTTGTGTCTTCCAAAATTAACTAGCAAATTAAATACCTTATACATAAATATATAAATAAATAGACAGCATTATAACCCACTGCAGTTATTTTTCTGGCCAGTTTGTTTTGAGAAATTTAAAGATATATCTCTCATTCAAAGATTCATTATGACACAGAACTCATTAAGAAAAAGAAAAAGTCTACAGTTTCAAGAGTGGAGAACAGTGAGGTTTCCATTCTCTATTCATTTGGAGGAAAATCAGGATGTCTTCTAAAACATGGTACACAGAACACAGAGAAGAGGTATTGGAACTTAAATTCAGAGCTGCTATTTTTATTGAGAATGTCATTTTGGACAAATCATTTAATCTCTCTAAACTCCAGTTTCTTCATCTTTAATATGGCAATAATAATACCTACCTCAAGTATTAATGAGATAACCTGAGATAGCCCCATGATAAGTGCCTAATACATAGCAAGCACTCAATAAATATTAAAAAGATAACTGTCCAATCAATGAAGGCATAGACATAAAATATCTCTCTTTTCATATTCATAAAGGTTGCAGTGTTGATAGAGATTTCATCTTCTTGAAATATTCTGAAACATGACATAACCATACATGCCCTCTTAAGTTTCAGTTGATGGTATTTAATGTTCACAGGATGAAATATAGGCTGATTATTCATGAGAGAAGTGACATATTTGTTCTGCTTATAAATTAAGGATCAAGATGGATGATCTATATATAAAGCATCTAGGGTGGAATTATGATCAGCTTTGCAATGATCTCCTTATAGAAAATGAATGTTTAGAAAATACAACCTCATGCCCCAAATGAGATAGAAATACATTTAGATATGTTTGTTTTTTGGATTCAACACTGCTCATACATTTCTGCAAATGGTCTCTTTTTATAGACACTCTTTAATAATTCTAATTCAGATTGTATTTTTTGCTTACTTTGACCCTTTATTACACAAATGAGGGGTGAGCAATATCATAAAAAAAATTAAACTTCTGTTTTACTATGTGAAATTATCATTAGAACATAGCTATTATTTTCTATAAATAAGACAGTCAACTGGCTGATTAATTAGGCTCATTGGTACATGGCATTATTAAATGAACCGTTACATGCCTTTGGTACAAATACACAGAAATTATTGAACCTTTGTTTGAAATGGACATAATTCTAACTGTATTCACATATTTATTTGGCTGAATCATAATTCATGAGCTTCAGCAAGATTTCAGTGCTGTAGACATAAACATAATTTCTAATTATTTCAATGCTTTAATCTAGGTGACTTTGAGACTGAATTCATTGGTGCAAATTGCACCATGGCTATGTGTTAATGGTGATATGTTCTACTCCATTCAAATCACAAATGGAATCTCACCTCACCTGTGTTGTGTAATGTTCCAGAATAACTTGTTACTTATTAAAGCATTGTCATGTACCAGACTTTGGAAATTTAAATAAATCAACTAGTCTGGGAAAAGAATATATGAATTGATAACGATGATTCCGTTTTGACAAATCTAGTCTTTATGTGAAGAAACAAGGCCACATTCATCCAGAAACCCTCAATATATCTCAAGTCAAGTAAGGCTCTGTCATATACCACTACTGTGGCATGCTTTGAACTGAATCATAGTTATATATTTTAATGTCTTCCTTTTCTCTAATCCTCAGACTGTGAGTGGTAATTCCTTAGTACAGTGCACAAATTCCTTTTCTATCGATGTTCGAACAACCTATCTAGTTTCTTTCCTATCACTCCCTTTTACCACATCCTACATCTTGACATGGTAAAGTGTCTCCTGGAGTCACAAACCCTTTCATGATCCTGTGCCCCTGACCATAGTTATCCTTCAATCTAGATGGAACTTCTATTTCTTCACCTAGGAAGATATTTGTCGTCTTCCTAAGATACAGCTCAATTGTCAGCTTCTTATGAAAGCTTTACTCAGCCTTGCAGGCAAGCTGTCACCCCTTCCCACTTGCTTTCTGTAAGATCTTGCTCACATCTTCATGTAGAATAGCTCTCATTGTACCAGAACTTTTTTTTTTTAAATCCTTCTTCTCTACTGGCACAGTGGTTCTCAATATCTATAGTGTGCATAAACACCATATGGATACTGTGCTAAAAATGTGGATTGCCGAGCCCCATTCTTCAAATTCTGAATCAGCTGGCCTCAGCAGGGGCCCAGAAATCTGCAATTTTATTTGCAGGTATTTCTGATGCAGAAGTCTAGGACTATATTTTATGAAAAACTATATTAATTGTGAATAAACTGGTGTCTGGGCTATGTCTTATTTGTTTTGAATACATAGGTCTAGAACAGTGACATTCAATGAATGTTTGCTGAATAAACGAATGAGTAGTTTTAAAATACTATGTAATTTCTTTGTGAATAATTTATAAGCTGCCTGACAGTATAGCCATGCTGTTTTGTGACTATGTTAACAACTGTTCTCATGGAATTTTAACTAGTGGTCCAATGCCAATTTAAAGTTGCTACTGAACTTTGTCTTTGGTACTCTTTTTTTTTTTTTCAAGAAAAATTTTAAAGTTCTTGATAAAGAAATATAAGATATGCTAGGAAGTATAACTAAGAATTAGTATTCCAACAAAGTTTTAAGAATTAATATTCTAGTAAAGTTTTAAGAATTAGTATTCCAACAAAGTAGCTCCAAATCAACAAGAGAAGGCCTAAATAAAAAGGTGAACTGTTACAGAGATAAATGTACATTTCTGTGTTTAGGTTAAAAAAATCAATTGCAAAGATGCAGGATGGTTGTAGAACCGGCTTGACAGCAGTTCATTGAGAAAGAACCTAGGTTTTCAGTTAAAAACAAATTCAATAAAACTCAATAATGTGACGTAGCCACTTAGGAAAAAAACCACATGGTCAGATGATGTTGAAGGGCTTTAAAGCAAGAAGCACAGGATGTAAGAATGCCAATTTTTTTCTGTACTGGTCAACTCTCATCTGTTATATTGTACTTCAAAATCTCTGTGTCACAACTTAAGGTGGAAACTTGGACAACTGGAATGGTTTTAGAAGAGAGCCACTAGGGCATTTGGTGAAATAGGAACCACAATATACCAAGAACAGTTGAGAAAAACCCTATCTATGTGGGTATTCACCCTGGACACTGGCTTGTTACTGGTACGGTAATGTTGCTCAACAACAACAAAAAAAATCACAAAATGTTAGCATTATACAAAAATAAGTAATTATTTGGGTCATGTGCTTTGGTTTGATTGGAGGTTCACTGATCTAGGTTGGGGTTATTGGGGTTTCTGTTTTATGCTATGGATGGAGCTGGGCTTGGTCTCCATGTGGTCTGGGCTCCCCCATGTGCTCAGTCTGGAGTCCAGACTAAGGATGCAGCAGCTAACCTGGGGAAGTTCTTCTCATGGCAATGGCAAGAGAGCAAGTGGGAAACATAGTCCTGTTCACGAGTAAGTATAGAAGTGGCATTATTCTATCATTTAAAGCAGGGTACGTGATAGCGAGCAGTCAGGAAAACATACTCAGCTTAGTTTTTGAGTGGGACTGAAAAGTCACACAGCAAAGGATGTGAGCACAGGGAGGTGAAGAACTGCAGCCAAGAATGTACTCTACCACACTCTGGATGGATACTGAAAGAGGGATATTATCTTCATAAAGAAAGGCTGATATGTGGGAAAAAGCTAGATGTATTATTTGTAGCTTCACAAAGCTGATTAGTGATCAATGTATATAAATGGAGGTTACAGAGAAGGAGATATTCCTTCAGTTTATGAGTTTCCTTTTAAGCTGAAGTATTAAAAAATGAAGTAAAGTATTGGGGAGGCAATATGGTATTAGTACAAAGAGCCCAGTTTCAAGAATTGGACAGGAATCAGTTCAAAGCTTGGACATTTTACTTGTAAGCTATAAACTCTTAAGCAAGGTAAACATTCTGAGTCCTAGTTCCTTTATTTGTAACATGAGTATCAAACTATCCACATCATTTGATAATGTTTATGAAGTACCTAATATAGGCACCTGCATATAGCAACTGGTCTGTATTGTGGCTCTTATTAGAAATTATCTTTAGTATTGGTCAAGTGTTCCCTGCCCAGCCCTTCACACATCTGTCTTGCTTCTTTCACACATCTTCTATAACTAAATCATACTGAATATTATAGAATACGAGTCTACTATTACTTATACTTGTATACCAGGTCCAAAAGTTCTGAAACTAAAATTTTCTTTAACTAGGTGTCTGAAATCATTATGTAACAAAACTCTGATCTAAAGTGATAAGAAGTGATTTATAGCTATGTATATTCTATAGTTATTCATATATTTTATGCATGCAGAGGTCGGTATTCATATATTGAAATATACTCATATATTTCAATATAATAATATTTAATATATATATTTGGTCCAGATACCACTGAAAATGATATGCAATATATAGTATATGAATTGTATTACCTTTATAAAATACAATTCTGAATATAAAACATCTGGTCCACATTTTGCCCAAGGTTTCCTTTTTCCTGTTGAAGGGTATTTCTAGTTCTAAACTAATCTGCTGAGGAGAAATGACTGACATGCTGACATGTCCTGCTCTTAATAAATGGTTAAGCAGGTTTCAGTTACTAATTGGGATACTTCCTTAAAAGTTCTTTGGGGAGACTTTTCATTCAAATGACTAGGGAAAATGGTTTTTCTAACGTCTCATTAGAGTCTTAGAAAAATAACCTTAATGGTAAATTTTGAAGTAAAAATGATTATTTAAGCAGGTAGTTTAGTTATCATTGAAATTAACCTTAAAGTAAGAAAAAATTAACAAATACAATGACTACATAATGAATAATTTGATGAAAAACACAATTTATTTCCCAAAACTAATAACAGTTATTCTAGATGCCTAAAATAAATATGACAGATGAGGACAATAAAAAAAATAGTTTGTATCGAGAGCTGAGTCACACTCTGATGAGATCAATTTAAATAATACCACATGCAGCATTTATGCATGCAGACAGAGGTCTATAGATGGCATGAAAATACAGCTAACTTGTAGAATAACTGTGGGAAGAATCTCAAATCCAATAACTGTCTGTAAATTCAATGCCACCATTGACTAGAGTTTGAGACATAAAAGAATTGAATTACGAAATGAGGGTGAGTCATTTTACAGCAAATACTGTGCCACTTAAATGAATAGGACAAGCTGTTATATACTTAACATTATAACTTTTATTAAATTACAGGGTAACTGCAGTGCCTTATACTTAAGTTTTCACTAGAAGGGTTTCTGTAGCCTCTTAGTCTCATATTAAAATTGTAGCCTAAAAACAATAGTTAATATAAAATAATTTCATTCCTTTTTTTCTTGCTTAGAAGTATCCTTTGGTCAGAGCCTTTTGAAAAGCATGCAAATAATTCGCTACATTCTTATATTGAATGCATATTCTCCCTGGTATGTTCAGGTACATAACAGAAACCTGAATTGAAACAATAAATTAATTTAGATTTTAGACAATATCTGTTAGTCTTTATGTCTGAGGTCTCTGGAGTCAGCAGACATGATTTTGAATTCAACATTTACTACTTGAATGAACTTGAGAAAGTTACTTAATATTTTTAAGCTTCAATTTCTCTCTGCCTCACATGTCTTTGCAAGGATTAAATGAGATAAAGTGGCCTAAATAATTAGCATAGCAGCTAGAACAAAACTAACGTTAGTTATTATGACTCATGATTTCCAACTAGCCTCTGAAAAACAGAGCAGTAGTTCCTATCCCTTAGGCTGACACTTGAGGAGCTAAGAAGTTGTGCATGGGGGTCTAAGAACCCGTTTTTTCACTGCATATTCTGCCTTTTTTGGATGTTGTGCTGGATCTTTTCCACTTCTACTCTTCTCTCCAAATGCTCTAAACCCTGGAGATGACTAATGGCAACTTATCTACTGGGTCTCTCACCTGCTGCCTCCTAACGGGTTCAGCCAAGGGGAGCAATGGTAGGAGACTGGAAGGAGAGAAGTGAGTGTGATCAGCGTAATAACCGCCTGGAGCTTCCTCCTTGTGGGATGGAAGTGGCTGCCATTCTGAATCAGCTCCTATCAGGAGCCCTCTTTGACAGCTTTCTCTCCTTTTTATTCCTAGTTTTGGTGGCAAACACCCTGCCCCAGGGAAATAAGCACCAGGGTACTGCATTGTCTCTTCTGGTTTCACTATACTCTGTCACTGAAAATAGTTCCCTTATTAAATTCTCCTTAAATAATCCTAATTTAAGAGTCTCATTTTTTCCCTGCACTGTAGACCCAGATGTATAGACAGGTATTCAGAAAGGGTCTACATCCCAGAAAACTTTGAGAACTATTGACTCATATATCAGAAGGAGATATATCTTTGCAATCAGCAAATTATTTCATTAATTTACAGAAAAGAGGATTCTCTTTTTGCTTCAGGAAAGTAAAGGCTTCCGTTTTTGATATTTTGCTTATTACATCAACCTGTAGTTAAAAAATTTACACTGAAAAATTATAAATTCTTAACATTTTGCATCCCAATTAAATTGCTGATAGAATAAAATATTGGAATGGGTCTTTTGACTTTCATTTGCAATATTACTATTTGTTTCTAAGTACTGTTAATGAAAGTTTCTCTTTTCTACATCTATTATTTGGCTCAGTATAAATTCTTGCTTAAAATTGGGCATTAAGAAAAAGCAATTGGTTGGTAAAACCTTATGAATTTACATAATTTCAGAAGATTGATCTCTGAAAATGTTAATGACTTTGAAGAATACATTAATATGTTAAAATGGGGTATCAATATATGAACAGAATTTAATATTTGGTCCAATTAAAGGTGTTAATCACAGGATGTAACTTGTCTTCAGCCAAAGAATTCAAGTAATTGAGTTCCTCTGGAAATTGCAATACTAGTACAATTTGAAGCTTGCCTACTAAATTCGTCATTTATTTCTTTACTTTTTCTCCTCATAGACACAGAGCAAGAAAAAATGATGGCTGGAGACCAGTCCTTAATATGTCATTTAGTAGAGCTGCCTCTTAAGGACTCTTTAGTGAAGTTCCTTTTCTGTTCTATTTGAAATTTTCCAGAACTAAAGACACCTTATCAGACAAGCGGGGATTAGTTAAAATTGTTATAGCTTCTGAACTTCAAGTGAACCTTTTTAGGGTTGTTACCTTGTGTACTTCCCTTAGACTCTCTACTGAAAATGATATAATTATTCCATTTCGGCACCTGCCAGATTCTACTTTATAATTTTCGCAAATTCTGTACTCACTTGTGCTGACTAACTAGTCAATTAAAGATAATTTTCTCTAAATATTTTTAGTTTTTTATCTCAGTTCTCCTAAGTCACCAGTATAATCTATTTTTTTTATCTTCAGTCAGCATTTATTCTGATTTCGACCATGACAATGTTAAAATAATATTCATATTGTTTGTAAATAATAAGGAAGTTTTATGCACATAGTTATCTTTATACTATTTCTTTAGAAACTTACTTTGCATTTCCTTCCATAAATCCAAATCACACTTAAAATCCAACTTGAAAAAAAAAAAAAACCAATTCTAGACTCTTGTAGATAATGAACTTTCACTTCTAATTTCTAATACTTGATTATCTTATAGTAGTTCTTTCACTTATATTTATTTAAATATATACACGGCTTGCAAATGGCTCCTCAAAAATTTTTTAGTTTTCGCAAATTCTGTACTCACTTGTGCTGACTAACTAGTCAATTAAAGATAATTTTCTCTAAATATTTTTAGTTTTTTATCTCAGTTCTCCTAAGTCACCAGTATAATCTATTTTTTTTATCTTCAGTCAGCATTTATTCTGATTTCGACCATGACAATGTTAAAATAAGGAATCTGAAAGTGGGGATTTAATACATTATGTAATAAATTTTCTCAATGTTTATCCATTTGTATTACAAATTGGTATTAAAGTTAAGAATACTTCCACACAGAGTTTTCTGAAATAATAGTGTTAATTTCATTTATTAATGCATTTATTTATTTATTAATGCATTTATTTTTATTTATTTTTATTTCATTTCTTCCTTACTGAGAACTTCTAGTGTGCCATACACTATACTAGTATTGAAGCTATGTTTTGGCCAAAATACATATTTCATAATTATTGTAATAAAGAATATTATTTTATAATAATTATAATACAGAATATTAGTATCATTTTGACTAATTTCATGACTTGATTTCTTTATCCTTTTTTATTTACCACTAAGATATCTCAGAAATGTAAATTTTAGTCAGTAGAGATGATACATATAATTCTGAATATTGTATTCTCTTTGAGGGATGAGACTCTTATTTGTTGGTATACATTAGGCCAATAATTCATTATTCAACAATCATCTAACCCACACATATTCTATGAAAGACTCAATGCTAGATAATGTAAAGGACATGATGGTGCACCAGACAAGGATTCTGGGCAAGAAGTAAGAGTGGTAAGGGAGAGTAGTACACAAATGATCCCAATATAAGATACAGAAAGTGCCAAATAAAAATGAAGACATGGTGGTACTGGAATTCAGGGCAGATACAGGTTCACAAATAAAGAATTGAGTGAGGAAAGACTTTTTGGAAGAGTTAGATTTGAGCTAGACCTAGAAGAATGGGGAGAATTTAGTCATAGAAAATTGAATGGATAGTAAAGGGAAAAGAGAAGGTAGCACAAAGCACATAGAATGTGTCCTTTTACATATAAATCATACTTTGTTAAAACAAAAGTATTTTCCAAAATTATTTTATGTTGCCATTATTTTTTATACATAATCACGTGCAATTATTTTAGTACTCACTTTTAGAATATTCACATATAAATTATCCTAATTCCCAATTTTTTCTTCTTCTTTGTCTCTTGGCATCAGTTATGCCTATTTATATTTAACCAGAAGAAAGATGTATAAAGTTCCTTACTTTCAGAAAACTATTTCAAAATCTTTACAAGCTAAATGTAGCTCTACAGAGCTTCAACGAGAAATAATTTTACTCATATTCTGGTTGTTTGTAGTGTGGTAATTGTGCTTTCTACCAAATAGTTTCTGAAAAAAGTTACAGAACTTTATTATCACTATTGTTATGTACTAATATACAACAATGAACTAGCAATTTAATTGAAAATATTAGTTTTAAGTATGTAGCCAAGTTGCATATACTGCTCTATTCAGTGTCTGTGATGTAATGCTAAACTTTCCCCAATCTTAAATAACTGTGCTGTGTTCCAATACATAATTGGGATAATTAAGATATTACCTATAGTAAAAGCTCTTAGTTTATAATGATTTTTCTATTTAACCTACTGTAAATTCACCAATTACTAAAAGTTGAAGATGTCATTTTCATAATGATATCTTATGCTTAGCTTTAAAGGTATCAGCTCACACTCATCTTTCTCCTAATTGCCTATAGTATTCTCTTTAAATAGAATTTCCCTTAACCCCTTTCATTATGCTGTCCCTCAGGCCACAAAAAATGCACACTTATGTAATACATGTAGATTTCCTCCACCTTATAATGACCTAAAGTTGTTTCTTTCTTTGTCACCTTCCCTCCTCTAAATATTACTTACTAAATCATTCAAATTTCTTTGGGTGTCAATATAGTTGATCAAAAAATGGTCAATTCTATAATGATTTTGTGACAATGAGTTCTATTGGTTTCTGTCAATCACAAATAGAATCACTTAATTAACCTCATACCAACTCCGACTTTTCCATGAAATTTGTAACTAGGTAAAAAAATTGTTTTTTCCAGAACAAAACTTGAGACTGATTTTTCTAAAAATTCATTTGTTTTACATCAATTTTTTTCATAACTGCAAGAGAATAGAGACAACCCAAATGTCTTTAAACTGGTAAATGAAGATACTGTGGTATACCCTTACAACAAAATACTTCACAGTAATGAAAAGGAACAAAACACTGATATGCATAACAACATGAATATCAAATGCATTATGTTAAGTAAAGAAGCCAAACTCAAAAGGCCACATATTGTATTGCTTCTATTATATGACATTCTAGAAAAAAAACAAAACTGTATTGACAAAAAAACAGGTCGTGGTTGCCAAGGCCTGGGTTGCTAAGCTGTCTGTAAAGGTCCATGAGGAAACATCTAGGACTGATTAAAATGCCCTGTATCTTATTTTCGGCGGTGGTTACATGATAGTTTGCATTTGCCAAACTTATACAACCATACCCTCAATGGGTAAAATTTAGGCATATAAATACTACCTAAATAAATTTGACTTTAAACAAGCAAAAATTCATTGACATCACAAATTTTGAGACAATCAAAGAGATATATTCAACGAATCATTTAGAAATCTATCATAAAGGCAAGGAATTCTTGATTCATTAAGATATTTGATTAATTTCCCTGTGTTCAGAGCACCAATAACATCTCCTTATCTTTTGTATTACAAATGAAAATTACATTTTAGAGAAAAAAGTTACATTGAACAAGTAACTTGATTTCATTGTCTTAATTATGAAGTCACTAAAATAATTTCTAAAAATAACAGTATTTCATTAAATACACACTTGTTAATAAGTTGATTGGTTATGATAATCATCTAGTCTTAAAATAACACACTATTTCATTATTAACAATTGCAAGATTATCATCTTTTACCTCTCAGAGGAAACAGCTTGATTCAGAAAGACAATGGAGAAAAAAACATGACTAGAAACTCTCACATAATATAACTGATATTCAGATACAAGAAATAAAATAGCAGGATTAAAAATAATCCTGGGAAGGATGCTTTAGACAGTAAACGCCTTACCTTTGCGTTTGTGTAGCATAGCTGTTATCATATGTCTCATAAGTCTGGTCATCATATTCACCCCCGTAGCCATCATCATACCCCTGAAGCAGAAAATGGTGGAAAGACCTATTAGCAATCAATTGGATTAATTGTGACATGTTTTTCCTTAATTGAGATTTTATATGAGATTGATTTAGATTTTAGGTTTGGTTAGTTACTCTGCATCAGAGTTTACTAGATGAATAATTTCCACATGACTTTGAATAATATTTCATGGATTGGATATTAATGTTGAATAATTAAATTCAGTACATCACTGAAGTATTAATACCTATGCTAGGATGTATTTAAAGTTTTGGTTAATACTAATGAAGATGATTTAAGAAATTAAAAATAAGTTTTTCTTTTGAAAATATTATGGGTAGATAAAAACAAATGTGATAACCCAATGGTGGCACTAACATATTTATTACAACCCCATGGGAGTTTATTCTTCCCTTAATAGTAACTGTAATTAAGACTGACACTATGAAATTCAGGATCTTTAAATTGTAATTAACTTTCTGTAAAAAATATGTAGTCATTATTGCTAAACAAACAAAAAAAAATAGAAGAGAAAGAAAGGAAGGGAGGGAGGAAGGAAAGAAGGAAAGAAAAAAAAGGAAGAAAGAAAGATAAATAAACAAAACAAAGACCATTTATTTTGTTGTGCATTCTATGGTTTTTAAATCTCATAAGTAAAATAATGTTGTATGATGAGTTTGATTACCTGACTATATTAACACTAATAATGCTAATGTAGATTTGTCATTGCAAAATGTGCAAGCAACCTAGCAATTAAAAATTTTAGTTATCCATCACTCTGTGAATGATTTAGTTTTAGTTCCCTTTGTGGTCATTGGCTTTACTTTAAGCTCTCTTCATTCATCTTGATTACTACCTATTTCTGAAAAAATCTTTAGTTTTTCTGCTTCTGGACATTTGCTGGTGTGTTTTTTTCCCCTGGAATGTACTTCTATACCATCCCGCCAATTTATAACTTCATTTTAGTCTGGAGGCTTATAAATCTATCTTGTTTAGAAATGTAAACAGAAATGTGTAGATGTGAAAGTTACCACATTAATCTCAACTAAGACTCCTGAGATCATTTAATCTGAAGAGTAATATTTTTCATCAATTTAAAAAAGTTTTTAAAATATTATTTCTTTATTATTTTTCTATCTGGTTTTCTTTTTATAGAATATTTATATATGTGGTCTTCTGAGTATAACTTCCATTTCTTTAATTTTTTCATTCATGGTTTCCAGCTCATTATATTTTTGCTCTGTAGTATGGGATAGTTTTCATCTGTTGAAATACTACTGATTTAAAGACCATTTTATAGCACATGATCTTCAGGAAGTTTTTCCTGCTCTTTCCAAGTGTATGGCAACTCTCTACTCTCTGAATTCCAATGGCCTGTGTTTTTTTTGTTGTTATTATTATTATTTTTTTCCTCACTGGTACTTAAAATATCTAAATGTGTACTGTATTTTTCTTACAATTTTCTCTCTTTTTAGAGAATTTAAGTTCCTACATAGCAGGAACTATATCATAATCATTTTTTTTTTTACGGTGCTTAGCACAGTGTATTCCAGAGAGTATCTGCTCAATAAATATCTACTGAATTGTTACATTAGTACAAAGGAGACTGTTCTCATCCAGTATAGATATCGATTGGCTCAAATCAATCACCACTAAAATAGAAATATTTCATATGATGGTTATATAGTCGTATTGCCTCTGTTTATGAAGGATAGCTTTACTAATTGCTCTGTGGAAGACTATTTTATTTTCTGTCTTCACTTACACTTTTATTTATTTTAAGTCTTACACAGAAAATCCACAGAATATGTAGAAATCCTTGAAATTTTCGTTTATGTTGGCAAGTAAAATTAAAAGGAAATCTCAAATATATATGTCAGAACTTTACTCATTTGTTCGTGATGTGAACAACTTTGTTCTGAATTGGACAATGGTTTTCACATACTAGAAGAATATTTCCTCAATTTTGTGTTCTATGCAAAATGTAATGGCTATAGACATAATACACTTTAAATCTGCATTATTGGTGTTTTCTCTATCATTTTCTTCAGTCTACATAAACAATCTAACAGAAGATTAAGTCCTGGCTTTTTAGGTTTGACAATATCTGTGGCATAAGTACTCTCGCCATGGCTAATTTCAAGTTGTCAACATGATGGCTTTAAACACAGATTTGGAAAGAGATAAATAGTAGCACACCATTATATATTACTTCCACCATGCAGATACAATAGACATAAAAAGCTCGGAGGATAGATTATAATAAATAATTAGATAATAATGCCTTTTTAAATGTTAACTATGTCTTTAATGTAATTTATTTAATTTTAAGTATATATAACTTAATTTTTAATAATAGTTGTGTTTAACAAGCAATTCACAAAATTATTACAAGGGATCTCTCTTGTGAGCCAGCATGTCAGCTCTAGCATATCACCGCTCTTGGTCTACTAGAGGAGACCAAAAGAGATATAAAAAATTGAAATATCAATGGAAAGTGTTTCAATGGAGTATGCAATAGGTACTATGAGAACACTGAAAGGAATGCCTAAATATGTCTGAGAATTTTAAGGAGAACTTCTCAGGGAGGGCCTCATTTGAGATGGTGATTTATACATAAATATATATTTTCTAAGTGGACAAGCAGGTAGTATGAGAGCACTCCAATTTCTAAGAGCATCAAGTGTGAATGCATTGCAACATGAAAGAAAACATTGTGTTTGGTGACTTGCTAGCAGTTGGATCTAACTAAAGCACAGAATGCTTAAGAAAGGGTAGGCAGCTAGGCTAAATAAGTAGGAGTCAGGACTGAAGTGCTTCCTCTGCCATGGTAAGAAGTTGATCAGTATCCTATAACAAAGGAATCATGGAAAGGTTTCAAGCACTGGAATAACAATATATAGAATGCATTTTATAAATTTCATTTGACTCTTTAAAAAATTCCAAGTCTTTTGGGACTAAGCTCCATTTTTCCCTCTACTTTCTTGAGCATGTTAATTATAGTCACTATAAAACCTTTGGATGATAACTATAACATCTGAATCATTTGTATCTTCATCTTTTCTCTTGCTTTTTGTTGATTTGATATTGTTTTTAGCATGCCTTATAATTTTTCACTGAACTCTCAGTATTGTGTATGTAAACTTATAAAGGATTTTGGCTAATGGTGTTTTCTTCCATCGGATTAAGGGTTCCTCTGGCAGGCAGTTATAATAGCAACAGATAACTTTGATGTCATGGAGAAATGGTTTCAGGCAACTGGATAGAAGAAATCTGAAGCTCACATAGTCTGGGCTAGAGCTGTCACTCTGGAAGTCATCAACCTATAGATGACAATTGAAATAACAACCATTGTTCAGAGTGTTTCCTGAGAAGAGCAACTTAGGCTACATCATACTTTACATGAACATTGCATTATAAGCCCCACTTCCACCCTTTAATTGGTCTTTATATCATTAGGAAATGAAGGCACAAACATCAACTGTAGTAAATATAATGATGTTTTCTACAAGAAGATCCCGTAATACAAAGAAAATCAGTCTTGAACTTATAAAAATAGACATTATCTTTTGAAGGGTCTGTGGTAAAATCCCCATGCCAATGTATTTCTTAACAGTGACCTGTGAGTATATCTGTGTGTATACTACCCGTTGACACTAAATAAAAAAAATGCTGACAAAATGGGAAAGAAACATAAACAGAATATATATTAAATTTCCTCTAGAAATAGAGCTTTTCTAATTAACATTCATTTATAGAGTTTTTGAAGGTTTCTTGTAAAAGAGTTTAGAACATCTCTCCTCACATATTTTAGAAAATACTTGCTTCCAAATATTATATTATGTTATTGACAGTTTGGCTAATAATTACCGTATTGAATTTTCTTATTTTAAAAAGTTAAGTTGGACCATATGAAATTACTATTTTTGTAGTGTGTACATATATATATATATTACATATATTATACATACTATATATATATAGTATATATGTTTGAACTGTAGTTAAACCTAATATATTAGAAACTATAAAATGACATGTTTTTGTTAGCTAAAGAGAAACAAAAATGTCTTGGGATGCTAGTAAGCTACTGTAGCTTCTAGAAGAAACTCTTTTGAAAATTTAAATGATATGAAATGTCATCCAGACTCTGTTATATTACCCACACTTTCTTTGAAGACTTTTAAATTCCACAGGCCTTGATGACAGAGTTAGCATTTGATTATTATTCTCATTTTGGGGTTTTATTTTCTGTAGAAGGTCAGCAGATATTAAAAGAAAATAAAAAGGAAATAATGTGGAATTTTCTAAAACAATTATAGAAAAAAATAAAGTCAAGCTGCATGCAATCGAGAACCATAAAATATTCTAGAATTAAGTAATTTAATTATGAGGGTCGAGATCATAAATTTGTCACCAAACATTAAAATACTAGGCACAGAAGCAATTTGCAAATTCTGCCCTTTAATGTTATTGAATATAATTAACAGGTCAGATAGGAACATGACATTTAACTTTCTTTATGAAGTGTGGTTAATTCTTATAAACATACGTTCCTTTCTTTTGAGTTAAAATACATAGCATGTCCACTTTATAGATAATCTCTTGTTACTATGAAAGCACTTCATTGTAATAGTTCAGATTTTAAAACATATCATGAAATATTATTAAAACAAAAATTAAACACAGAATACTAATGTTTTAATAGACACTATTCCCTTAGGATAAAAATGATCAATGCTTCAGATAAGTATCTGAATTATTTATACTTTCTTATGTTTCTTTTCTTTAAACTTCTTTAAAACTTCTTTACAGTTTTATTTTTATGTGAATATCTCCATACACTTTTATCATACATTTTCTGCTTGATGTTGAATAGATGAACTTCTTATAAAATAGAAAAGATTTTAATAGTATCTTCCCATCTCTTTTTCCCACTGAAAGAATGGGTGCCTATTACTGACTGCTGGCTGGTTTGGATCAACATGGCAATGGATACCTCTCAATGTGTAGCTTTTGTTACTGGTGCAGTAAGTCAGCTCACTCACTCACTGTGGGAAGTCATTATCTGTTCAAAACTATCTTATGGCATGAGGATTCCATATAGTCAGTGAGGAACCACTACGCCTAATTCTAGCTCTTCGATGAGGTGATATTTCAATTTTCTGAAAGTTTCCTATGGAAATAGATGAATAAGTCCTTAATAAGGGGAAAGGTACTCTATTACATCTTTATCTCCTAGGTGGATTGTAGCTATTAAACAAATTCCTCATGTAAATATAAACTCAATGTGAAAGCTGAAAACTATATTTCTGAGATCTAACTCTTTGGAAATTATAAATTCCCAAGTAACTATGAGACCATCTCTGACAGCCGTGCATATACATACTCTACACTGCAAAATTAATCTTGAGGGAGGCTAAATCTAACTTTTAAAGCATTCCAGTAAAATCAAATAACAAACCTTAGCAGGTACATATGAAGATTATATACAATTAAAGATGAAATTAATAACATTCCATTCAACTGAACAACATTTGGTTTCGTATATAATAAGAATGTATTAGGAGGTAACTACTTGACAGTATGTGAAGTGCTTATACACACAGTATTTCATTAACAACCTAAATCAACCCCATGAGGAATGTTCTCTATCTTTATATCCATTTTACAGGCTGGGACAAAAGTAATTGCATAAGGCCATAGCCTATCAGCAAGTCGCCTGGGCAGAATTCAAATCCAGTCTTTTAAATTGTCTAGTGTTTAATCTCTAGTTGTTTTACTAAAGGTTTAATATCATTAATGACAAAATATAATTCTCATAACTATTTTAAAATTATTTTGAATATATAAGTTTTTATTAAAAAGGTTTGAGATTTTAGCAGTTAAAACAGACATGGGGAAATAATTTTAAAATATTTTGGGTTAGTAATTTTTTATTATCTATTATTTCTTATTTTATTATTTCTTAAAAGCAGTGTTCTACTTTTAACTGTCAAGAACTCTGCAGGGTCTGAGATTTTAATCTACTTATAAGTTAACAAGCTAGCCTGTTACTGTTTCATGGATGCCGGCAGAAAACAAGACTCTTGGGTCAGAGACAAGGGACTGCACAGTGAAGCAATAGCCAGAGCTTCATATTAGTTTGTGCTAGTTCTCCATGTGTCCCACATTCCACAAGAGATAGTGCAGGTGGGGCCAACTCAGATGTCTTTGCACTCATTGGGTTGCATTACAGGGGAAGAAGAGATAGCTTAGGGAATCTTAAAACAAAGGGAAGCAAACCTACTCTTAATTTGGGGGGAGATGTTACCTTATACTTTTAGCAGCATTTCTTACTAAAAGCACAGTCTTGAGAAATAGGAGTAAAGAGCATCAAGGCCCTGTATTATTGCCATACCCAGCTGGAAAGTGCAGGGTCATTCAGGGTCCATGGCAGATTGCTTCTGCCAATAAGAGAGAAGCAAAACATGTGAAATCTAGGAGTCCTTTTACAGCGATTTACAGTATGGAGGAAGAAAGGATGGCTTATTAAATTGGATCAGCAGATGATAATATGTGCCTTTAATTTTATCTCTTCAGCAACATTCAGTGTGCTTTCTCTTTTATTCTGCATTCCTTTTGTCTCCTAGTTTTCTATACTGTTTTAGCCATGAGTTGTGCCAGCCAGCAACCCTTTTCTGTCAGTAGCAATAAACATTGTCAATTGTGATATATTATCTCCTAAAACATAAATATATATATTTTAGTGAGGTTCCCTGGTTCCTGCAGAATATTAACATTTTCTACCAAAATAATTTCAAATATGCTTTCTTCTACTGGGAAGAACGACTGTAAATAAATTTCCAAAGTTTTACAAGTTTTAAAGCTTCTCTAATAATATTTTTGGTGATCAATATTATTTAATGTAGTTTAAGTTTCCAAGTAGGTGATTTTTGATCATAAACACTTGTGTTAATTTTCTGTTAAAACAATTATATAATAAAGCAAGCGAGATATATCATGAGCTCTAGATTAAGAAAAATAATCAAACTTTGTATTGGTGAGGACATAGGAAAGCAGTAGTTATTTACAGAATGCTTCTAGGACATAATTCAAATTAGATCTCCTGTAATATTTTAGTTATTTTTCCCTAGTATGCCAAGAAAGGTACTTAACTTTGTGTTTTTTTGAAAAGATTCATTTGTCAGTACAGTTCCCCCACCCTTGTTTTTGTAAGTGCCTTTTACTACTTTAGAATTCAGAGAACAATATATTCAATCTAGTTAATGATCAGAACTATGACTAATGAAACTGGAAGTTTACAATAATGTACTAATGAGTGCTAGTTTGCCAATGGATCCATTTTAACTGTGTTAATACTTTATGTACTTCACATTGTAGGCATCATTACTACTTCATAATAGAACTTTAAAAACAGTCATATAAGTCTCTAAGGCCTTCTAACACACTCAACAGAAAAAAAGACAGTTAAAATTGGTATATCCTGTCATGACTAAGAACAAGGTCAAGTTTTAGAAGATAATTCATATTTCTCACTTGTAAGTACCAAAAGGTTAAAGATGAATAGAAGGGCATTATCATATCTTAATATATTGCTAATCACAGGAATCCAGTGGGCTGGCCTCACAGAGGGAGAGGTTTTATTTTAAAGATCTTTTTACCACCAGTAATCTATATAGTGCCTTGAGGTTGCCGCTGTGTATTTTATATTTATGCTGCTTTTTTAGGCCATATGAAACCAAAGTCTAGAAGTTGTTAACATCATCATAGTTGATATGATTCAAATGATCTAACTCAACCTATATATGGCAGGGGATAAATTAGAAAAAAAAAAACAGAATGCAAAAATTCAACATCTTATAATGATTCCTGCCACACTTCTTGGTAATATGATTTGGGTTGTTGAAACAGGGATTTTATAGCTTGTAAAACAAGAGTATAATGGCATGACGTATCTATTTAATATTTTTTGATATTTCTTTCCCCAAGGTCCTTGAGTTTTTATCTTCAGTAACATTTTTCAATTAGAAAACAATTTAAGAACCTATTATTTACATTTATAAATAAAGCAATTTTGATATTTTTGTTTTACACAACTATTACTTTCTAATAAATTATGTATCAGACAAATGAGTTTCAAAAATAAATAATTTTACATAAATTGATTAGGTAATTTTCATGTTTATGGTGATTTTTTTGTTATATGGTACCACATATCATACAAATTCTCTTATTTTCCTAAGAGGGAAGCATTTATTAAACTTTTTGTGATTCCTATGATTAGAAATATATTAAGATATGATAATGCCCTTCTATTCATCTTTAACTTGTTGGTACTTACAAATGAAAAACTTACATTGTCTTTTAAAACATGATCCTTACCGTCTAATAACCACTAACTGTTGTTTGTGTCTATGAGTTTGTCTTGTTAGTTTGTTGCTTTCAGTTTTATATGCCACATATGAGAGAAATCGACACACAAGGGTATTTATATATGTTGTATTATTGAATTGCACACTTGAAACCTATATATTATTAACTCATGTCACCCCAATAAATTTAATAAAAATAAATAAAAATAAAATTTAATCCTGTTCTTAGTCATGACAGCTTACCAATTTTATTTTTCTAGAATGTTTTGTGTTTCAAGCAGTGCTTATTTTCACAGAGAAAATGTAAATATCCTACTTAAGTAAATTACTAAAAATAAAGTATTTATTTTGATACTGAATAAGAAAAGGTCGACTGCTGAATTAAGTTTAGTTCTGATCTTTAATATTCTACTTTTTAATCTACTCTCCCTACTCTTGGTCAGGGCCTGCATTTTTTAAAAAATAATTTTTGACAAAGGAGTCAAAAACATACAATGGGGAAAGGAAAGCCTCTTCAATAAATGGCACTGGGAAAATTGAAAAGTCACATGCAAAAGAACAGAACTAGACTGCTATCTATTACCATACATCGAAGAGAACTCCAAATGGATCAAAGACCTAAATATAAGACCTGAAACAATAAATTGCATAGAATAAAACACAGGTACTAAATTCATGGATATTGGATTTAGAGAGGATTTTATGCATTTGACCTCAAAGGCAAGGGAAGTAAAAGCAAAAATAAATGAATGGTACTTTATCAAACTAAAAAGCTTCTGCATAGCAAAAGAAACCATCAACAAGTCAAAGAGGCAACCAACTGAATGGGAGAAGATATTTGCAAACAACATCTCCAATAAAGGGCTAATATCCAAACATACAAAGAACTCATACAATTCAACAATAAAAAAAATCCAATTAAAAAATGAGGAGCGGACCTGAACAAACAGTTCTCCCATAAAGACATACAAATGGCTAACAGACATACACAAAGATGCTCAACTTCACTAGCTGTTAGGGAAATGCAAATCAAAACTACAATGAGATACTATCTCACACCTGTTAGAACGGTTATCATCAACAGGTCATGTTATAACTAGTGTTGGAGAGGTTGTGGGAAAAAAAGGAACCCTTCTACATTGCTGGTGGGAATATAAATCAGTGCAGCCACTATGAAAAACATAGTATGGAGGTTCGTCAAAAAATCAAAAATAGAATTACCATATGACCCAGCAATCCCTTTTCTGAGTATCCAAAAAATTTGAAAACATTTATCTGTAAAAAATATATGCACCCTGATGTTCATTGCAGCATTACTCACAGTGGCCAAGACATGGAAACAACTGAAGTGTCCTTTGATAGATGACTGGATAAAGAAGATAAGGTACATATAAACAATGGAATAGTACTCAGCCATAAGAAAAAATGAAATATTGCCATTTGTGATAACGTAGATGGATCTTGAGATTATCACGCTAAGAGAAATAAGTCAGACAGGAAAAGTTGAGAATCATATAATTTCATGTGCATGTGGGATATAAAACTCAAAGCAACAAATGAATAAGACAAACAGAGACTCATGGACAGGAATAACAGTTTAGTGGTTACCAGAGGGAAGTGAGGAGAGGGATTAAAAGTGTCAAATATTTGGTGACTGAATAAAATTTAACTGTGAGTAATGAACACAATGCAATATACATATGACGTATTATTAAATTGTATACTCAAAACCAATATAATTTTAATAAACAATATCACTCCAATAAATTTAATAAAAAAAAATAGAATAAATAAAACATATTTACTCATAAAAAAGAAAGAAAAAGAATCACCACCTTGGGCTACTACTCTCCGTACTATATAAGTACTTCTCAGAAGGTAAAAGTAACTGCCCAGTATAATAGAGATAAACTTCTTTCTTTAAGCAGAGAAAAATTTGAAACTTATTGTCAACTGCATTGAGTTAGTCCATAATGGTTATGCTAAATCAATCGTGGATCTTTTGCTCTATGTGTGTAGTGTTGAGACTTTTATTTTCTTCCCAAAGCTATATAAAAAGAGAAGAAAATGTGGAGATGGGAGGGAGTTTGGGAATATGGCAGACATACAGAAAAGGCTTCAACTCTATTACTCACCTCTACAAATAATGTGTGTTGTAAAATGGTGGAGTAAACTGATAATAGCTCCATATGTCCATATTTTAATGCCAGGGATCTGTAATGTTACTTTATATAGAAAAAGGATTTTTGCAGATGTAATTAAATTAAGCATTTTGAAATGAAGAGATTATACTGTATTGTCTAGATGGGCTCTATATACCATCACAAGTGTCTTTAATAGAGAGAGGCAGAAGAATATTACACACACACACACACACACACACGCACGCATGCACACACACACGCATACAGAAGGTGATGTGACCATGGAGGCAGACACTAGAGTGATGCAATCACAAGGCAAGGAATGCTAATGGCCACTAGAATGTGGAAGAAGCAAGGAAAGATTCTATCACAAAGCCTCTAAAGGGAATGTAACCTGGCTGACATCTTGATTTTAGACTTCTGGCCTCTAGAACTTGAGAGAATAAAGTTCTGTTGTTTCCACCATAATGTAGTTTGTTACAGCAGCCATAGGTAGCTAATATAGATGGGGAGGAGTAAAAAGGGAGCTAGAATTCTGTTAAATCTAGTTGAGAAGCTAGAAGCTATCTACATGACTTCTTTCACCTACCATACTGTTTTTGAGTATCATCTATGTTGTAGCATGTATCGATACCTCATTCCTTTTTATTGTCAAATAATACTGTGTGGTATGTATATACTACATTTTGTTTAGGTATTTATCAAGTGATGAGTATTTAGGTTATTAGCACTTCTTGGTTTTTATGAATAATGTTGCATTGGGTATCTGGGTACATTTTTTTATGTGTGCATGAATATGTTTTCATTTCTCTTGGACATATTCCAAGAATTGGAAGTGCTATGTTTAGTATTTTATGGAAGTCAAACTGTCTTCCAACATGGATGCAGAATTTTAAATTCCAACTAGTAATATATGCGGTTCCAGTTTTTACATATTTCCCATCAACTTTCTTTTGATCATTGTTAGAATTATATATATATACACACAAATATATATATATATGTATATATATATTTAATTTTTTATAGGCTACATAAAGCTGGGTCTTTTAAAAATTATTCAATGTGACAATCTCTGTCTTTTAATTGGGGGTATTTAGAACTATTTACATTTTGTGTGATTATTGACATGGTAGGTTTAAAACTATCATTTTGTTATTTATTTTCAACTTCTCCCATTTGTTCTTTGTTCTTCTTTTCTGACTTATTTTGGATTAATTCAATATTTTTATCATTCAATTTTATCTCCTTTGTTCTCTTCGTTTTATTATTTTGCTGGTGGCTTTATAATTTGTAGTATAAATCTTTAAGTTATCACAGTCTACCTTCATGCGATATTATACTACTCATTTGTTGTATAAGAATCTTACATTAGTCTACTTCTAGTTTCCTCTGCATTGTTATGCTATTGTTGTCATACAATTTACTTTTATATATCTCTTAGTCAATTATTTTTTTTAAATGACACAAGTGCTAAGAAATAAATCTTATACGTTTACTCACATAGTTACCATTCCTAGTCCTGTTCATTCCTTTGTGGATATCCAGATTTTCATCTAGTATAACCCTTTTACTTCTGCCTAATGAACTACTTTAAATATATTTCATAGTTTGTGTCTGTTGCTAATGAGTTATTTCAGCTTTTACATGTCTGAAAGTATTTATTTCATCTTTATTTTTGAAAGATTTTTTTCTGGGTATAGAATTCTAAGCTTAAAGATTTTTTTCACTTTATGTTCATTCAGTACTTTAAAAGTTGCTCCGCTGTCTTTTTGCATGCACCATTTCTTAGGAGAAATCTGCTATTACCCTTACTTTTGTACACCTGCATATTATGTGTCCTTTTTCTCTGGCTGTGTTTAAGATTTTCTCTTTATTGCCGGTTTGATCAGTTTGATTATGATACACCTCAGAATAGTTTTCTTTATGTTTTGTGTGCTTAGAATGCATTGCATGTCTTGGATGTGTGTGGGCTTAAATAGTTTTCATGAAAGCTGAGAAATTTTAGCTAAAACCCTTTTCAAATGTTTTTTTGTCCTTTCTTTTTTCTACTTCTTTATATTTGGCTTCTTGAAATTTTCCCACAGCTCACTGGTGCTCTATTTACTTTTTTTCCTCTCTGTGCTTCATTGTACATAGTTCACTAGTCTTCAAGTTCCCTAGACTTTTCTTCAATGTCTTATTTACTATTAATCCAGTATGGTTTCTTTTTCATCTTAGATATTAGATATTAGATACAGAAGTTTGATCTGTATCTGTATCTTTTTTATATCTTTGATGTCTCTACATAACATTTGGAACAACTAGAATATGTTTAGTGTCCTTGTTTACTAATTTTAACATGTGTGTCAATTCTGGATAAGTTTTGATCAGTTCTTCTCGTTATTATGTGTCATGTTTTCCTACTTCCTTGCATACCTGGTATTTTTGATTGGATGACATACATAGTGTATTTTAACTTTTTTAGGTGCTGTATTTTTTAAAATACAAATATTTTAGTTTTTTTCTGGGATGCTGTTTAATTATATGAAAACCAATTTTTCTTTCCAGTCCTGCTTCTAATATTTGTTAGGTGGGACCATGAAAGTGCTCAGCTTAGGGCTCTTTATTCCCTACTACTAAATAAGACCTTTGTGTGTCCTCTACTTAATGTCTCATTAATAATAAATGATGTTTTCAGTATGAAAGTTGGGAACAGAATAGTGTCTATTCCTAGTTCTGTGTGAATGCTGGGCACTGTAACTGCTAATCCTTCTGAGTGGTATTCTTTGCGAAACTCAGATATTTAATCAAACACCTGTGCTAATCACTATCCTACAGGTTCTAGAATTCACTCTCTGTGCATCTCTCTCCTGTCCAGCATTCTGGCAATCTCCAGCTGCCTTGGCCTCCCTGTACTCTCAGTTCTGTTTCCTCAGTTACGGAAGTTTGTTGAGAGCATTCCTGAGTTCCTCCTCAGGGTGGAAACTCTCTCAAAGCTGTAAGTTAGGCAATCGCAGGGCTCGTTCCATTTGTTTACCATCTCTCAGAGATCACTGTCCTTCACTTCCTGATATCCAGTTTCATGATGCTATTATCTCATATATTTTGTGTTTTTTTGCCATTTTAGGTGAAATGCTTGCTCCATTTGGCCAGAATCACTTGTTATCTGAATTTACATTCTGCTTGTAACAACAGCCTTGTGTCTGTCTCCACCACTATTAGATCATGAGTTTTTGACAGTTTTGTCGGTTTTTATCTTAACATCTGATCCCATCGCCAACACAGTGTCTTGTTTGTATTAAGGGTTTAATGATGTTTGTTCATTTTGAACAGTTCATCAAAGCTTCAAATTGGGATTTGTTGACTGTTGTATATTTTACTCTCCATAATTCAGAAACATGGAAAATTAGTCACCCTCACCCCCTTACCACATTTTATAACTATATCAAATATGGCCCACAAGTGTCAATATCTTTTCCCAAACTAGAGTCCGACATAAAATGCAGTCCTGTTGTATTTTAAGCAAATTACTTAGTCAACTTGTGGTAGATGCTTTATATCCATCTATAAAATGGATATAATCATACTGGCTCTCAATAAATGATCATTGTATGGCTAAAATGAAAGCTCAGTGTATATGTAACAGTGTTCTCTGAGCAGCTATCTGAAATATTAATGAAAACAGTGATTTTGCATATAGATAGTCTGATGTTCGAAAGACTCCAATTCTTTCAACGAATTCAGTGGAAAAAGCATAAGAGCATAGTCACTATTCCTTTGTTCAAAAGAATAAATACAACATTCTTAACTAGATATCTGCTCCTATATGTAGGTTAGCAATGTTGGTACTGTGATGGATACCAAATCCTGACTTATATAACACTGCTACACCAAAAGTACTTTCCCTCCCACATTGCTTTATGCATTTTTTGTGTGACTCTGTCCTTTCTGTGCTTCTTAAAAATAAAAGTTAAAATGCTATGTCCATTCCTCTCATGTAGTACTTTTTTTAATGTACCAAATAAAAGCAATTTTAATAGCAATTCTGAACCTTCTTACATCTCATAATTTAAAATATTATCTTGAGAGTATCATGCTATGTGAAATAAGTCCACTGGAAAAGGACAAGAACCATATCATTTTACTCATACATGGGATTTAAAACAAAAAGCAACAAATGAACAAACAAAACAAATGCATAAAAGGGACTTTCCGTTTTTCTTTTTTTTTTTTTTGAGATTTAAGAATTGTGTTTAGTCTGCTAGATTTTAGAAGTACCCCAAAAGTTAGCCCACTCTCCTTCTAAGTACAGGAAGTCAATCTCACTAAGCCACTTACTTGCTCTCAGTATGTAGCTCATTCCTTGACATTTGTAAAACACCAAACAACATAAGAGCTCTTTCATTTCCCCTGGTAGCACATTTCGGCCTCAAGCCACTGTGAATAGCAGCAGCCTGATACAATTGATGAGCATCATAATAGTAGGATTTGGCTAATCAACAAAAATTAAATGAACACTAGCAGCCTAAAGGAACTTGAATGTGTGCAAAGGATTGTTGTTTCAGCTTTAATTAACTTTTGTCTTCGCCCAGAACATTCTCTTTTAAGCCCAGCCAAACTTTGTAAAGGTCTTAGCCTTTGGGCAGGCGTTAAATGGCAAACTTAATTTACTGGAGAAGAAATCAGTTCATTTGTACTTGTTTACTTATTCACAAAATAATCTGAAAAAAAATAACATGCGCTTAATATTTTGTATGTCCTACTGTTGAACTTCATCTCAAAAAAAAAAAAGATGAGCTATTTAAAATGCATGCTGCATTATTTTTAATTGGGAAATTCAATTATACATGGTCTGCTTAAACATTCTGAAGTTATTATAGGTGAGAGAAATTCATTAAATTTATAATTGTCTTTCTAAAAGCATTTGTATTAGTCCCTTGCAGAAGGTTTGCAAACAAGTGTGGAAACAACAAAGAACAAAGCTCCAAACTGTTCTTTATACCAGTAGCACTCTGGAGAGGAACTTTAAAAAAGAAAAGCCTTTACTAACAAAATAGTAAAACATACCTTTTAGGAATATTTTATGACACTCCCAGTTTAACTTATTCGAAATGGAAATTTACAGAAAACTAATAATTTGACAGAGAATCTTCACATTAAGCATAAAATCTAAATGTGTTGGCAGATAGTCACACATAGACTTACTGAGTGACACTTTGGGAAAGACTGGGAGAAATGCTTGAGTAGTTTTGAAAATTTCATCAATAATTGAGTGGCAAAGATAATTTTTTTTTGTATCACATGTTGTTTATTAATAATATTAAATATATTTTTAGTAGTATCAGGCAAAAAGTCAAGATTGAAAGGTATTTTAAATGAAATTTGCAGCAGCTTTGCATTTAGAATATTTTCCCTAACTATATATTCAGTGGACCAGTTTCATATGCTATAGAGAACGGGTATCTCTGCTATCTTTTAGATAAGGCTTTCCAGAGAAACTGTTTTTAAGTTTTAAAATGTGTGGTCAGTGAAGAGATGTAATGCCTGTACGATGCAAATAAGAATGTAGATTACAGAAAGATGTCAGCATGTGGCCTCCTTTGGCATTAATCAAGGCAGTTGGGTTTGAATTTAACTGACACTTTTAGAAAACATGTACATGTCTGCTTAGCAATTCCTATAAACACTTATTTGATTTTATGCCAGTGACACATAGTGTTGGTTTATGTTTTCCATTATAATAATAATATTCTGATATCAGCTTATAAAATTCTAATGGTTCGTTTTAATCTGGAAGATTTTGTACACACCAACTAATATGTCCCTTATCATTATGTTAGGTATGTCGTACTATTTGTTTGGAAACTAACACCATAAATGTCAAACAAAGATCAGTTAGCACAGATTCTTTAAACCTGCTGATGGAAATTTTATGAAATAAATACATATGTATTAAATGGAACTGTCTTTACATATGCAAGTTACAGAAAGTTTGTGAGATTAGTGTGGTACACTAAAAAACTATGAATTTCGAAACCAAATTAATCATTACTTGAATTTTGGCTTTAACACTTCTCCATTTTGTAAAATGTTGATAACAATATATACATTGTACTTGTTGGGGGGAATTTAATCTGCACAACTAAACCCAAATGTCTTGGTACCATAAATTTACAAAATATTTAATTTTTCCTACATTTGTTTTGTCCCATCAGGCTTTTCAAAAATCCTTTCTATAGTATCTGTTATCACTAAGAAAAATATAAGTTCACTTACAATATCAAATAATGTAAATATACTATAAAAAATATGGTCAAAGGGGAAAAAAGCAATCAAAACTCTTAGTTTTCTTCATTTCAAATAAGTAATTTGTAGATGCCATTATAAAATGATTTAAATTGGCAAAGGGATAATCTTCACTAGTTATGTTTCATACAGTTCAGTG
Organism: Pteropus alecto; assembly: GCF_000325575.1. Taxonomy (NCBI): domain Eukaryota; kingdom Metazoa; phylum Chordata; class Mammalia; order Chiroptera; family Pteropodidae; genus Pteropus; species Pteropus alecto. The sequence goes on along the minus strand of NW_006494614.1, from coordinate 29,078,140 downwards.
ATAAGCCTAGTATAAATGAAGGGCATAATCCCTAAGAATAAACAAAATTGAATAATGTGGAAAAAATGCTGTAGAAAAATGAAATCCTGCACAAACTTTCCATAACCATTTCTCAGGTTTAGCTATGGAGAAACTGGTCACTTTTTCTTCTTAATTTTTTATCATGAGAAGAATCCCCTGTGGACTTGTGTATTGAAAACAACAGGGCAGACTCTAAGTCAGTCTCAACATGGTGCCATAAAGAGAGAAGCTCAAGTTCAATGCCAATAGCCCTGAACAACAATGACATTTAGGGTTTCTCAAACAGGTAGCAATAGGGCTATAATGCAGAGCACAAGGTCTCAAAGCCCAACATATTAAGTCGGCCTGACATTTCCTCTTGTTCCCAAACTCCTAAAACACTCCAGCTGAGGTTGGGGTGAGCAGGTTCTGGGGAAGCAGGTCTTCTGCCTCCTCATCCTCAGCTTCTATAAATCTCACTTCCTCACTCCATGTTCTGCCTTTGGGATCTATTCAATCCACTTTTCCATGAAAAGCTCCAAGTTCTTTTGAATCTACATTAACAAAACCTCCTCCCGAGTTCTCTCCTCACCTATGACCTCAATCGGAACCAAAGAAAGCCCAGGAGTTGAGCAGAAAAAACAAAGGGACCTCCTAGAATTAGCGATAAAAATTGAGACTAGAGTCCCCACAAGAGGAGGGGTGTTCGTGTTTTGTTCACTTGTGTATTCTCTCACCCCTGGCTCATAGAAAGGGCTTGATAAATGTTTGTTGGATAAATAATTGTGTGAATAGATGAACATTTAAATGTCAGTACTTTGATTCCTAACACTCTTATATCTCTAAATGCTATACTCTGGAAGCAGTATATGTAGGTCTCTCAGATTTTATTGTGGAGAATTTGGAACACTGTCTGAACTGAGATAGAAGAGGGGAGTATAATCAGAGGCCAAGAGATCCTGGAGAGTTTGTGCTGAGCACCAGTAAACAGAAATTTCTGACCAGATTCAAATAAGAGCTTATTAGGAGCCCTTTCAGAGTTGAAAATAGGGCAAGTTTCTAAAATAAAAAAATTAAAAAAAAAGAAATCTTTTTTATACAATGAAAGTACATGAGTCATAAAATATTGAAATCAAGCCAATAACAATAGAGACTCACAACTTTTTAAGTGTATATGGGGGGACCTCATATACATTCAATATACATTGAATTGGGTGGCTAGGGACTATCTTTTGGTTCATATTTCTACATCATATTACAGGTGTGCCTTGATTTATTTTTTCTAAAATTTCGAAAACTTAAAAAACTTAAAAAAAAATCTACATTAAATTAAAATTTCAAAAAACTAGATTAAATATAGATTAATAAAATAGAACCATTAGAGGAAATTATTTAAATTGCAAAGATTCTTTCTCAGGTTCAACAAAAAAATACATAGAAAATTCAAAATGGTGAACTTATTGGTTTTAAAATTTGATTCGATTTACAAAGATTTAAAAGGAATCAACTTTCTTTTTAAAACAAAGTATATCTGTATCATTTTCCTCCAAAAGAAAAAGAATCATATTGCTGACCTCAGCTCATTTCTAGTCTTTCTTCAGGGTCTTTCATGCTTTTTTGTGTAGGGCAAAGATAAATATGCATATAAAAGGCATGATGTATGTAACCATTTTTCTGTTTGATATGTTGAATTTTAGGCTGATGTTAAGCAGAGGTCACCTAACATATTTATAATTAAAAATGATACTGGGTTTGAGAAAATATAAAATTTCAGTTTTATCTGTAGAAGAGGACCTGAATAAAGGAGGGAAAAAGTGTATTTTGCCATGTTGTGCCTATTAACCCATTGACAACAAAGCCGCAACACTAGAAGCTACTGCCAATACAGAAAAAGAGTAACAAAGTTATTTTGCTTCTCATTTGCAAATAAATATTGAAGCAGAGAAGGCCAAGAAACCATGAGAAAGCATTAAAAAAATTCTAAGTCTTACTTACTCATTTGGGAATGAAAAAAGTGAAATTATAAAGTGATACAACAATGAAAGCATCCAGAGAGATCCATGTGTACAGGAAAAAAAGTTACCTGTATGGCTGTGGTCTCTGATGACAGAAACTTCAAAGGACATACTCTCTTTAATGTGTAAAGAGCATGACAACATATGTTTGCTATCTTTCCAACATTTCAGCACTCTTATATTAAGGGTATAAAATATAATATCATATAGTTGTAAAAATAAAGATTTGTGTCAGCCACCATACTTTTTAATAAAAACTATTTACCGGAGTGTATCTTTGAGACAATGAGCAACTACTAAGATTTATTAATACCAGCTCCAAAAATCGACCTTTGAGGATTTATTTAACTCCATGGAGTTTGGTACTATGTCAACTGGGTCAAGTTGGCACCGCCTATTATGCCCAGGACTGTGTGAGGTGCTTTCTCATCCTTAATCTCGTGTGTAACACCCTATCATAACTCGGTGAAATTACAGCTAAAGGAATTTAGAGGTGATGATAATTTACCTAAGACCACACAGCTGGTTAATCTGACAGTGACGTCAATTACTATGTGTCTCTCCAAAGGGCATAGTAAATATGATTCACAGATAATATTATAAATTAAAACAGTCTGTTAAAAATAAAAATAAAAAGACTAATTCGATGGATAGAGGTGTTCAAGCATAAAAGATAGTTTTCTAAAGTCATACACAGCACAGATGACTCCTCTTTACCAGAACATAGTGCCACCACGCCACAATGGCTTTTCTGTGTCTTCTTTCCTTCCTTCCTTCACTTCACTGTCACTTCTAAATTATATACTCTATCCCTTAATGGCAATAGAAATTACATTACATTTTTGATCTCTTTGTTCAGTAAATTTAAAGGACAAGATGTCAGAAAGAAGAGATTGACTATTGACTAGAGGCTGAACCCTTCTGCCTTGATTTCAGACCCCTAGCAATTTGGTTCCACTTACTTCTGTAACCTTATTTCCCCACTGTACTTTGCCCACTGACAGTCCACCACTCAGTTACTCTCTAACCCCTGTAAGTCTCAGACTCATTTCTACACTGACATTTCCTTTCCTTCTACTGAACTCATTGCCCAAATGTGCTCCAGTTTCTCACTGCTTTAAAAACGAGAAAGGGGGCACTTAATTTACTTAGCTATTTGGGATATTGGCAGACATTTTCTTAATCATAACCCCAGTTTCTAAACTAATTATCTTTCTATCATGCCATCCATCGACATGAGTAGAACACATCCCTCTATTTAATTATACTAATTTGAATATATAAACGTAATCTAGTATAAGAATTTTTATTTTATTTTAGTTATACCAAAAATATTTACATTTTTTGGGTTCACTTCTTAGCAACCAATATCTGAAATTTCCCAACTCAGAACTCTCTTCCCGTGGGGACCATAAGAAATATACCCTCTAGAGTTGCAATGGTATAGGAGAATATAATAGTAAAAGGTAGACATTTATCTTAATAAATGTAGCAATAATATAAGTGTGTATATAGTATGGAAACAGTTGAATTAAAAATGCTGATTTTTAGATGGGTGTGTAGTCCAAGAAAATTTCAATTAGTATCACAGGAAGAAAAAGTGGGGTAATCTGTATTTGTGGCAAATGATATAATTCTCTAGAATGGATTAAACTGAGAAATAAATGAAGGCATAATTGAGAATATTTGACCAGAAAATGTGTAAAATGCTTAATTTTTTAAACCACTCAATCAGAAAACCATCCCATTAGAAAATATGATAGTGGAAAACAAATGTTAGACTTAAATTTATATTAATACTAATAATAACTAACATTCAATAGATATGATATTGCAGGCACATTTTTATATTAACTATTATAATTTGTTCTGATTATAAACCCAAGAGTAGGTACTATCCAACACCATTTCACTCATCATAAAACTGAAGCACAAAGTCCAAAAACATACAGCTCAGATATATCCAAGCTGGGAATTAAACTCACATTTGTCTGACTTGAAAGCTGATTGCCTAGCATTCAAAGACAGAACTCGATGATAAAAATACTATAAAAACAGAAGAAACTCACCAAATTGTAGTACTTTATTTCTTCTCCTGGGTTACATTTCAGTACACTACTCTCTTTGTACTTTATGCAAACAGGCCACATGTTAGAGGTGTTTTTTATCCATGAACTAGACAGAGAACTTAATTTAATCAATGACTTAAGAGTAATAGTATGAGTAATTAAACTTAGCTAAACTTAGGACACTCGTTTTTCAGAGCAAAACTGGAAAAAGTTATATCATCAGTACCAAAATGCAAAACACCTATAGGTTGTAAAAAATATGTAATACTATATTCTACCAGATGTGACTAGTATTTCTCTTCTTGAATTCTTTGAATCTATCCATGATCATTTTTATCCCCCGCAAAAGATCTACCCATGGATCTCTAGTAATTTCCTTTTAACAAACAACAATCATTTAAATATAATTTTGGATCTTCCTCTGAGGTTATATATTTTTAACTATTTGGGAAAAAAATAAACCATTTATATAATAAATGTATACCTGTCACTACCTATTGTTGTCCATCTGAGAAACAACCTACCTATAATCAGAGTGGCTGTCCTTGTGCATTTCACCTGGGGGCTCCTATTTGAAACCATTTTGTGCCCTCTCAGTGGCATCTTCATGCATTTAGGGCATCTACCCTGTTTTGCAGCCATATGAGCCTCTTCCTGTATTTCAGATTAATTTATTACAGAAAATGGTGGCCTTTTGCTTTGAGGGCCTAGTAAAGTTCCTAAGTGATAATCATGTAAGCCACTAGCCAATATTTAAAATGTTATATCTCAAATGTATGTTCCAAGTTTGAGGAAAAGGTGTCCAATTATTTTTTTATGATGCAATAACACAAAGACAGAAATTTAATTTTATTTAGATTACCTAACATCTCTTTCATTCTATTTCTAGACACCAGAAAAATATTGAGAATTTTAAGACATATGTGCATATCATTTATTCCTACAATAACTCTCAAGTTATGTTTACATGAAATGATATTCCAAAATAAAAGACGAAGTAAAAATTGATCAAATGTGAATAATATTCCCATTATAAACTGAATCTTCCCTTTAAAAGATCAATTTTAAGAAATTCAAGCTAAATTTAAGCTAATATTTTTCTACTAATTTCTTTTTTCAAAATCACATTAAGTGTAGACACCTTAATGCTATCAATAAGACCTGTTATCCAAAATAAGAAAATAAATAAAAATGAAATAACCAAAAAACTCATTTTCCAGATTAGAAATTTCTGAAGATTTTGCTTCCTCAAATCTTTAAAACTGGAGGACAGATGATGTTTATGAAGCTCCAGGGAGAGAGAGAAAGAACCCTGTTAGACTTTAAATCCACTTTAGAATCTCACTCTGAAAACCTTTGTATAACAGGAAAGAAATTGATTTCACCCAGGGAATACAAACATGATACTGAGCACTAATGATTCCTGTGTGCCAAATTAAGTATTTTGGAAAAATATTGGAAGGGGCATGTTGAATGATACATCTCCTGTAAGGGAAATTGGGGAAGTGTTTTTTTTTTTTTTTTGGTTGATTCGTTGGCTTGCTTGTTTCGTTTTTGTTTCTTAGAGTTGAAAATCCAGAGTCTCTATCACATAATAGGAAATCAAAGTCTCTGACTACTACTGATTTTACTGATTGGTTAGGTGTTTTGTAGATAATGAGCTGTTTTGTTTTGTTTTGTTGTCCAGGAAGTTTTCTTGCTATATAAAAAAAACATCGGTGTTTTGGTAGCATTCAGATTTGTACACCTATCTTCGAGTTGAGTGGCTATGCTAGGATTTGTCATGAGTTAAGATCAATAAACTGATTTTAGTTGCTAATTTTATTCCCCTTTTATAGACTATGAAATGCCATTTATGAAGGGCCCAAATATAATTTTTCTGCACAAGAATCTTGTTTTTTTTTTCAGTGAGAGTTTAATATGATTTATAAAAATGTACATAAATCCAATTTTCAAAACAACTGTAACAGATAAATTAAGTTCTTCCCTCCATTCAGAAAATTTGTATTGACCACCAACCTGGTAGCATTTGCGCTCAAAATTGTGTATTAGTTAGCTATTACAGCACAACAAACGCCACAATTTCAGTAGCATATAACAATAAGCATATATTTTTTGCTCATGTGTCTCATCTATCTTACTTATATGTGAACTGTCTGCAGTTGGGTTGATCTAGGCTGGGCATGGCTGAACATACCCATAGCTGAAGGTTGCATCCACATATCTGTTATCCTTCTTGAATTAAAGGGCTACTCAGGCCATATTCTTTCAAAGGAAATGACAAAGCAGAAGAGGACTCAAGCACATTTCATGGCTTTTCTTACTTTATTTCACAACATCACATTGGCCAAAGCAAGTCATATGGCCATGCCCATAGTCAAAGGGTAGAGAAACATACTCTGTCCATTATTAGGCTATGTCAAAAATATAAATGTATAATGCTGGTCTGGATGGAATGAAGAATTGAGTAAAATACGTGAAATTCTGATAACTCGGGGGAGAAAATAAAATTTTTACAAAATGAAAATCACTTTGTTGGAAAAAATAAAGATCCTCAGACTCTATCATCGTAGAATGTATTTGTAATCAACTGCTTCCTAATCACTCATTTCCCTTCATTCTCACACTTGGCTCTTTCTCCTACAATGTCTGGCACCCTATTCTCAATCCGTTACATTTTTACATATCCTTTAAGCTCAACACATGCATCACCCTTTATAAAAAGTATATTCCGACCATTCTGGTTTAGGTCAGGGACACATGTATGCCCCCAGCACTTTCCATGTTGAATTGGAATAATCTACATGTTAGTCTCCCAAAAAGGCTGAGAGCTCCTTTGAATCTCTCTTTTTTTAAACAGTGCAGCTAGCATGTAGCAAATGCTCATTACAGTTGACCCTTGAACAACAAGGGTTTGAATTGTATGGGTCCACTTATATACAGTTTTTTAAAAAATAAATATGTACTGTACTATAAATGTATTTTTAATTCTTTATGATTTTCTTAATAACTTTTTCTTTTTTCTGATTTCATTTATAGCAAGAATCAATATATAATACATATAACATACAAATATGTGTTAACTGTTTATGTTATTGATAAGGCCTCCGGTCAACAATAGATTATTAGTGAAGTTTTGGGGGAGTCAAAAGTTATACTAAAATTTTCAACTCGTGGTGTTTGGTACTCCCTAACACCCACATTGTTCACGGGTCAACTGTATATTTTTATTATGAGAAGATAATAAATGAAAACAAAAGAAGCCAAAAGACACAGTCCTTGCCTTCAAAACTCATGTCTCACATTTTTTCTCAATAGTTGTATTCAAGCAAACTTGAATTATAATACAAACTTATTTTCTTAATGAAATGGTCACATAACTATGTAGATTATCCATTTAAAAAATTTTATGCCCTGTTATCTCCTAAAATGATGTAATATGTATTTATTTCTATAAAACTAATTAAATTTAATTTTATATAGAACTATAATATATGTAGGAAATTAATAAAAGTAGCCATTACCTATACAAATTTGAGCTTGGTTGTTAATCATTTATAAACTGCTATATTACAAAGAAAATATAACATTTAATTATTATGAATGGTTGTTAAAAATTACTTGATAACATCAGGTGCCACCCTTTTAAATTATAAAATGTGAATCACTGAAGTAATTAAATCACAGCTCTCAAATCTCATTAAAGAAGTATAAAACAAATCTTAGAATGACTCTATCAAGTAAGTGTCTTTTATTCAGTCAAAAAAAAAAAAAGAAAGAAAAACCCTGAAACGAACCTAGCAAGTATAGATTTCCTAGCTAGGAATAATTTTTGAAAATTATTTCCAAACCAGAAATTCTGGTTAAAATATATTTATTTAATTTGAATGCACATATATATCCCCAAAGACTTTCAGTGTTTTATTAATCTTAGCCTCATATTCTGGGATATAACTTCCAATTCAAAATCTGAAAAGTATTTATTAGTCATTACAGTAATCAAGTGATTACTTTTAAAAATGATCTATTTCATTTAATGACTTTGTCAAGAAATGTACTTTGTCTTTTAGTAATTTTATAAAGATTATTTCTTTTTATTTTGAAGGGGTATATTTTTAAAAATCTATACCAAGAGTATCACAAGTGTGACAAATAACTCAAAATAAGAGTAAGAATGCTTTTTTCCAGAATACAATTCATCACACCAATTTTGTTTTTTAAATAGATTTAGTCTGGAAATTAGCATGGTATGTGGTACTTCCTTCCATTAATAAATGGTGTGAATATTTAATAAAATTAAGTGCATAAATATGAACTGTTTCAACTTAACACTGTTACTATAATTTCTGGAGAATATATTAGGTCGAACCAAATAGAGTTGACAATATCTATTGTTTCTTTTAATTACAAAAATGGTCATTTTATATGGTTCAGCCTTACACAAAAGATTAACAAAACATTACACATGCATGTGTATCCAAACAGAAATGTTAATGTTTCATTTTTAAATGATTGCCAAATTAGGATTTTTAAGTTACTCAAATTTTATGTTTTAAAAAATATATATGTAAACAAGCAATTAAAAAATAAAAAACATGGAAAAAGAGTATAAGACATGCTACTCAGTATTTAATATTCAGAGAAAGGCAAATTTTATAAAATGGAATAATTCTTTTTTGCTTCTTACCTCAACAAAAATTCCAAGCAGTTATTATTATTCTAATGTAGAAAAAAGTAATATTTCTGTTCTTTAATTGTGGTAGTATGAATTTTGAACAGTAACTGGACTTACACCAAAATTTAATTTTGCGCATATTCTAGAATCTAGCATTATATTTATAGATCTGTATTCCACAAATATGTCTTGGTGAAAATGCAATTGGACCCTTTTTTAAAGAATAATATGTGTGTATATGTGTATATATACAAAAAATTGATAATACTGTTAAAATAATTTTCTATGAGACTGGTATTAGAGAGATTTTAAAAATATATATTCCAATCTAAAGAGAAAGAAAATATTGAGATTATTTAGCATGACTGCATATGTTTTAAAAATACCTTCTATATCAAAATTGCTTTACAACATAAAAAACTAAACGTTGCCCATCCCCCACGTCCACAATTAAAAAAGGAAAAAAAATTGTATACATTTTGAGACTATGTAAGAGTACTGCATGAGCTTCCATTGTCCAGTATGGTGAACCTCTGTTTTTTTTGTTTGTTTTTTGTTTTAGTCTCCCAGTTTTATTCAGTTGAACTTATTAAGGCAAATGTAATAACATATCTGTTCTCTTGCTGACTAGATCTCTGGCTAAAACCAAACCAAGACACACACACACACACACACACACACACACACACACAAATTCTGTCATATTCTAGGTACCAAGTACTCCTTTAAGACAGTTTGAAAAGAGCAAACACTGCTAACCTTTAAATTACATTTATTTATTTAGTTTCTCTAATCAAATGATAAAAGGAAGAAAGAGAGAAAAGGGAATGTAAGAGAGGAAGAACAGTAAAGGAAGATGAGTACGGAGTGGAAAAATTTTGCTATCAAGTCAATTAAAACATGTTGAAAAATATTCCATAACTCCCAAACATGTTTCTTTAAGTGAATCTCCTGTCTTTTTCATGATTAGAAGTCTTATTTAATCATGACATATAACATTATTTGCTTAAGAAACATTTTCATTAGAGAAATTTAAAAAATATTTTGAAATTTAAAATCATTCATAATTCTTTTAAGACTGCTAGAAAAGCAAAAAACCTGCTAGATAAATTAAAGCTAAGTTTATTAGTGCCTTTAAATGGGAAATTAGAATGGAGTATGTATAAAATCTTAGGACATGGGCTGAGTGATTTTGAGGTGGGCCTTGCAAGTAAGAGAATTAGGATCTGGCACAGTTTATGACACAATAACTTTGGACTAGTGGATAGGAAGAGCAAGGCAGAGGTTCTGATTTCTGTCTTTATGAGTAAGTGGTTAGTTTTGTACATAAACTGTTTAGTTGGTTCAATCTTAATTTTCAGAAGTAAGCACAATAACTTCAATATTTTCAATTGTTCTTAGTATGCTTAAGACACACACACATACACACACGTACACACACAAGAATACATGCTTTGTCACAGAATCGTTCAGCACCAGAATAGGAAATTATTTTGGCTTGTCTTAATTCCATAATCCAAAAATAATATCAATAAAAAATTTAGGTAAACTTCATTACCCACATTTTCTTTTATATAAACCTGTACGCATTTTTATATAATTAGCAGAATTTTATAATATATAATATGTAATAACTATATAATATCAAGCAAGCTATTTTCTTTATTCTTAATTCCTAAAATTATACTATTTTAGTGCACAGTTATGGTGTATTTAGAAATGTACAGAGATTTATTGTACCCGGTCTCTTTTACTTGATATTTTAATTTGTTTTTGACATTTGGTTCTTATAAGTAATGCTGTAATGAACATATGTGCATATAAATCTCCGACCTCATCTCTCATTATCTCCTTAGGACCGATTTCTAAAAATAAAATTAATTGCCAAAGACTGTCCATTTCTATTTAGTAAAAAATTGTGAGTGATTATATATGACTTTACCGTGATCACAGTTTCAATCTTATAATTTTTGAGAATACCATATAACAAATGCTATTTCAGAAAACGAATAATTTACACTTTTTAACTCATGGTTTTTCATTACAAATGAAAACCATGGATTTCATTTAGGAAGTGATTACTCTGCTTTATTTATGTCTTCCATTTAAAAAAAAAAAAGCAAAAGGTATTGTATTAAGCACTCCATCTTTCCTCTTACTAAGTTTTCTCATGTATTTGTTTTCGTTTTATTTACTTTGTAAAATGGTCTTACCTATTATCAGTCCAAAAAGCCCTGATAGTTTTCACCGATGTCAAGGTCCTAACCTGAATTCTGGCCCAGTGCAAATTTGAGTAATTGCATATTTCAAGCCTTCTTACAATCAGCTTCATTTGGGAAAGTTATTCTCTTCTTCCTTTGAAATGACAGTGTGTAATGTTACTTTTACTATAAAAGTGTGAGTTTTTAAACGCAGACTGTATTTAAGCAGTACAGGTTTACCATAATCTCAGCTCAGCTCAGGAAACCTGCAAAGTCAGTCTGCTCCTTAAAAAGTTGCTTTATGTGTAGGTCTGAATAACAACACACTGTGTGCACAATACATCATAATATAGCATTGTTAGAGACACTGTAATCTATTATGCAAGTATTATATTTTAGTAAAAGTTCACTAATACATTTTTTGGAAATAATTTTTCTACACGTGTCCCAAATTAATGTTGGCAAAAAAATTGGGGTAGTTTTGTACTTGTAAGCAAAATAGTGATCTAATAAGCTATTAAAAACCGAAATCTTCTCTTAAATATTGTTAGGGAAAAAAAACCTTACTCAGTCATTCTCAAGCTCTGAAATATTGATTGTTTTTGACTCTGGCCTATGTCATCTATGACCAAAGACAGAAACATCAGGAACAAAATTTACTGAAAACTCCTACTACATATTGCCGTTAGATGAGGTTTATGTGGTGATTATTTCTACGCTTATTGTCATTTCAAATAAATCATGTGCTTAACATCATTGTATTTTAATGAGAGTGGGAAAATAGTCATTTCCATCTGTAGCTCAAATGTTGCTTTATTTTATCATGCAAAATATCAGTGTGAGAACAATTTGTTGGTATACATTTGACATCTAATTTTGAGATATTTATGTAGTATCTCACATATTTCTATCTGGCTTTTGTAAAAGAGTCTTGCATATTTTATGCAAATGTATATTCCCTTATTCACAAAGAGACAGCACATATCTAATCAAGTAAAATTATTATAGGCTAAATTCAGATAGGCTAATTTTATTTAAACTTAAAACTCCCAAGTTTTTTTTCCCCCTAAACTGCATGATAATTCTAGGATGATAATTTTCAATCAGAAATTTTACTGAAGACAAGTCGACTTGGGTTCATTCAAAATATGCCATTGCTAAGAAGAGAAATGTTCATGGATTACATTTATAAAAATCATATATCGTGATGTTTGAAAAGCACACAAAATTTTCTCGTAAATATTTTTTTTACACATTAAAGACAAGATACATATAAAAATGATGAGGATAAATTAAAGACATAGTAGACTGAAGTTAAGAGTAGGGTTTTTAAAAAATAAATTTATATATTTATATTAGTTTCAAGTATACAGTACATTGGTTAGACATCTACAATGTTCACAAAATTATCCCCCCAATTGCTCTCTCTCTCCTGTGGCCCTCCACTTAGCCATCATATTAATGCTAACTGCATTCCCTCTGCCATGCTCCCCGTGCCCAGCTATCAACTACAAATTTGTACCTCTTTAATCCTTCACTCCAGTCTCCCAACCCTCCTCCCCTCTGTCCGTCACCAAATTTTGTCCACTATATTTGTGAGTCTGTATTTGATTAGTTTGTTCTTTTTGCTCCTTAGATACCGCATATAAGTGAAATCATATAGTATCTATCTTTCTGTGTCTGACTTATTTCACTCAGCATAATAAACTCTAGGTCCATCCATGTCATTGAAAATGGTAGGATTTCATTTTTTTATTTTTATTTTTTTATGTTTTTATTATTTATTTTTAAAAATTGTTTATTAGAGTAACATTGGTTAATATATTATTAAGCAACACCTCCGATAAGGGCCTAATATCGAAATATACAAAGAACTTATACGGCTCAATACAACAAAAAAACAAATGATCCAGTCAAAAAATGGGCAGAGGATCTGAACAGACATTTCTCCCTAGAGGACATACGAATGGTCAACAAATATACGAAAAGATACTCAACATCGCTAGCTATTAGGGAAATGCAAATCAAAACCATCTCACACATGTTAGAATAGCTATAATCAACAGGACAAATAATAACAAATGTTGGAGAGGATGCGGAGAAAAGGAACCCTCATGCACTGCTGGTGGGACTGCAAATTAATACAGCCACTATGGAAAACAGTATGGAGGTTCCTCGAAAAACTAAGACTTGATCTACCACATATTTGCACACCGATGTTCATAGTAGTATTATTCACAGTGGCCAGGACATGGAAACAACTGAAATGTCTTATGATAGATGATTGTCTAAAGAAGCTATGGTACATATATACAGTGGAATATTACTCAGCCATAAGAAAAAGTGAAATACTGCCGATAGATGATGGGCTAAAGAAGCCGTGGTACGTATATACAAAAATTACTCAGCCATAAGAAGAGATGAAATACTGCCATTTGCGACAACATGGATGGACCTTGAAATACTCATGCTAAGAGAAATAAGCCAGCCAGAAAAAGTTGAAAATCACATGACATCACTTATATGTGGGATACAGACCTAAAAGCAACAAAGGAACAGGACAAACAGAGACTCATGGACATGGACTACAGACTAGTGGTTACCAGAGGGTAGGGGGTGGTGGAGGAGGGAGGAGGTAGACGGGGTAAAGGGATGAAATATAGAGGGGTAGGGAGAGGGTGAAGTGGGTAAAGGGGATCAAATATATGGTAGCTGAAGGAAACTGGACTTTGGGTGATAAACATACAACAGAATATAAAGAGTAGAGTTTTTAAACTAAATTCTTGGGTTGGAATCATGGATTTACACTTAGTTACTTGGACAAGTTGTTAACCTTTCTATGTCTCAGTTTTTTCATCTGCAAAATGGTTATGATAAGAGTTGTTATCTGGTAATTTATATAAGCAGAATAGTGCTTAGCACCTAATAACCTTCAATAAATATTATCACCATATTATTATTAGTAGCTTATTTTGAAAAGTTACATATTCAGTCATTAGTTAATATTTGTTGAAAATCCAATATATGCAGACTATATATAGATGTTAGTAATTTGCAGAGATAAATTGAAAAGGCAAATCTTGAGTATTTAAAATTGAAAATATAATAGGAGATAAGCATGGGCATAGTGAGAAAGCAGATAAAATTGCTGGACAATTGGCAGTGAAGGCAAAAATAAAAATTAAATAACAGGTTTATTATTAAATATAAAAGAATAAAGAAACAAATTTAAAAAGTGAAATTGCTAAGCACACATGTATGGAAAGAAGAAAAATGTAGTATTTCTATTTTAGAGGGACTATCTGTGTAGGTAGGTAACATGTGTTCCAAAGATACATTTATGGTGATTAGCAAAAAGAAAACTCGAAAGAATCAAAAAAATAAGAGGCCCTGAAAATTAAGTTTCTATCATTTTATTTTGACACACAAAGGCCAGGGTTTTGGGTGCTCTTATAGGAATGGTGCCTTTGCAAGACATTTGGTCCTCTCCCAAAAGTCCGTGGAGACATTTGGTCATTGCAAAATGGTCCTCGATAGTTGGTCCATGCTTAGAAAACATCCCTGAATTCAAATAGCCCACAATGTTTATTTATGCTTTTGGTTTACATGATTAATACATAAAAAATACTATCATGTTTTATTGATCCAATAATTGTGTTCTGGCTGTATTGCCAATATTAACCCTTTTGTTTCAGTAGTCTAGTTGGTAATGGCATAAGATCAAAGAACTTTTGATGTGGACCAAATGTTTATGTGGGCATTTTGGACAAAACCAAAATGTCAAGGACCTTCTGAACAGAACCAATTGTCCGCTATTCAATAGAGCTGGTTTACTGTATTTACGCTTCAGTATCTTGTGATCAGGAGGATAATCTTCAAGATAATTCTTTAGGGTTAGAGTTTCAGAGTTTAATTAGTAAATGGAGTACCATTAATTGATGCATGATCACATCTACATTGGTAGCTAGTGAAAATCTACCTAAGAATACTTATTTCACAAGTATCCAGTAAAGGCACCATTATGCTTATTGTGGAGGAAACAAACATTTTTTTTCATGTGTTCAAAGTCCAACAGCTAATAAGTGAAAAAAAAAGAAAAAAAAAATAGATCTGAAGTCCTGCCTAACTTCTAAGATGATCTTTTTCTGTGAAAATCACACTGTCTTGATAAAACTCAAAGGGAGGCATTAGAAAGCACAGAGATCATAAGGAAATAGAAAGGAATGGGAAAAGGAGAACTGAAGATTTCAAATATTTCATTTGAAATAAAGAAGCAGGCAATGGAGACACATTTTTTTTTTCAAACCCTGAGCAAAGTGCTAAAACAAACAAACAAACAAAATGCAGCCAACAAAATAGTAATCATCCACTTTCATAAAAGAAAGTGTAGGTGCCATTGTTAATTAGGAATTGTATACTTCCAAGAGATTATTATAATCAATTATTGTAATTCTTGGGAAATGATGTTTTAGAAAAAGTGAGGGTAAATAATCTATTATTCATTTTGGTCTGGGCACAAATGCATTGATTCAAGCATATACCCCTTGTAAAATCAATGGTATTTTATATCCAGAACAAGACTATAAATTGTAATGACCAAAATGAGTAATGCACTTTCTACATTAAGGGTGCTTTTCAAAAGATGTCTTCATTAGAAATAAAGTAGAAATCCTTGTAAAAGTAAAATATAACCAGGCTTTCTTCATTAGGTGGTCCTCTGCCTTTCCCTCTTCTTATTTTGAAATATTTGCCTTTTAGTTTCATCAAGATTTCTAATCCTTTAGATTTGAAAAATGCCTAAGTGAGTGCAATATAAAGCAGCGATTGCTAAAGAAATTAATCAAAGCTCTCACAATATACATTACTTGCAATTTTGTTTTTAAAACAAAAGCAGAGTGACAAAAGAGCAGTCTGAACCAGCAAGAATAATTCTTTAACGGCAGTTCAATTTAAAAAAACTTTTCACCTGTGCTGTTCCACCTGCGCCTCAAAATAACTCCAAACTAATCATGTGAATTTTCTCCTTTAAGCTGTTCTTCTCATGAGTTCATTCATTGATTTTTAAATTAAACTACCTTATGTTCTTAGAATAAACCAAATTTTTCCATCGCATATTTTCTTTTGTTCGATTACCATTATCATTGCTGGATATAGTTCACTAGTATTTTGTTTAGGATTTTTTTGCATCTGTGCTCATGATGAGTGACAGTTCTCAGAAACTCACCTTTCAAGCAATATTCAAGTTATGTGGATTCAAAAAAGGGATGTCTTGAATGGTTTCTGAATTTCTGTATTCTGCAATAGTATGTGTAAACATTGGAATTTGTTCCTTGAATGTTTCATATAACATCCAGTGAAGCCATTAGGGTAGAGAATTTTGTCTTGATTTGGCCTTCACTTTCTGTTCCACCTCTCACCCCCTTCTATCTTAAACCTGTTGACAAAAAATTTTCTGATTTTATGTTTTGCTCTTTACTAGTTTGCAAATTAAATCCTCTGTTTTTATTCTTTATTTGACTCCAACTGATTGTAAAGTCTTTAACTTGTCTATAGTTACACTTAATTTGAAACAGTCTAAAATTAATTAATATATCTGTATGAATTTCTTGAGAAACAGGACATTTGAACACTTTAATTTCTTTCACTCATCTGTTGCCCTGATGCATATGCTACTTATTTACATATACATTTTTATTTGTATTTAAATTTTATATTATTTTAAATTACATAAGAAATATCTAGTTCTAGATTGAAAAATTTTTACTTTGGGTTCTTTGAAAGTATCACTCCTATCATCCTATTTTCACTATTGCTGATGAAAAGTCAGGATGACAAAAACTAATTAGGAAAATATAATAAAAAGTTTTAAAATACTCTCTCCAAATCTATAAGGTGACTAGAAGTAAAAATTTAGTATAGATTATTCTGAGTAGAAAAATATATCATATTCCTGAAAAAAAAAAAGACTCAATATCATAAAGATATCAGCCCTCGCTAAAATAATCCATCAATATGATATAATTTCAGTCAAAATTCTAAAAAGTATGTGTGTACGCACATCTTGAAATTCATACGGAGGTATAAACAGTCAGTAATAACAGCCAAGAAAATTCTGAAGAAGATTAAGAAGAGTAGTGTTGGTTTTCTCTACTTAATTTCAAGACTTATTACAAAGATCTGGTGATTGATATCTTTGAATTTATATAGGGATGAAAAAAAAGAAGAGAAAGTTGAGAAACAGATCTATGTATATATGGAAACAGTATATGACAGTGTGAACATTATAAACAGTGGTAAAACAATCATCTATTTATAAATGTGTTGGGACATTAAACTTAATACAGAAAAACTAAAACATGGACTCTACTTCACCAGATTTACAAAATAGATTTCAGATAAAGATCTAAATCAAAAAGTGAAATGTAAAAAAAACTGAAGAAGTAAATATAGGGTAATATATGTATGTCATTGTATAGGGTCAGGTTTTATTAAGTAAGAATGGCACGGGCAAATAATTAAGGAATATATATTTATGGATGCATATAATGTAGTAAAATATAAAAATATAAACAGGAACTCACCAAGTTAGGTAAACTAATTACCTTTAAGTGAGAAGGTCAGGATAAAGAGACATGGAAAGAGAGCTTCAACAAAACTATATCTATTTCTTTAAAATAAATCAGTTAAATCAGGACACTGCAATATGTTAATATTAGTTGGTGAATCCAGGGAAGTAGGTCACATTATTTTGCATATCTTTCAATATGTTACAAATATTTCATAATTTTAAAAAGTTGCTTTGGAAATATAAACTGGTTTGCAAATTGCACCAGATGCGACAAACCAAATCAAACAATTATTTTTAACGGTTATATGCATACAATGTTTTTGTTCCTAGTGCACTCACACTGATTTTTCCAGATGTTGCCTCATAAAGAGATCATAACCATCAACAACTATGGCATTGCCTTTGAATTATGAGTGTTAATGTCATATATTAGAATAGGAACAGTTCTCATGGCAATGGGCAATGGCAATTTACCTCAGTGATGATGATTTCAGAATTGCTTTATAATTCAAATTTGGCATGCTACCAAGACAGTAAATCACACTTAGTATGTCTTCAGTCAAAAAACCTTTAAATATGTAAAATGCAAAAATAAATTTACAAAACAAGAACAAGGTTTAGACTGTTTTGATAGTACTAAAATCTTTACATATTACATTGATAGCTCAATTTACTGAGTCCTTACTAGGTTCTGAGCAGAATGTCAAAAATTGTATATATGTAAACTTTTGTATTATCTTATTTGATAGTCACAATCACCCTGGGAGTTCTAATCATTATCCATTTCACTGATAGGGAAACTGAGGCTTAGTGTTCCAATACTGTGCCTGAGTTCATAGAGTAAGTGACACAGCACAGCAAATACAGCGCGTACTGGTTCTGAAGCCCTAGCCATGAATGACAACTTTATAATTACCAAATAAGTTGTTTTCTCCAGAAAGAAAAATGTTTTCTATGGCATATTAGCTAGCTCTATTCTAAGCTGTCAAAGCATCTGTACATTATAGTGGTGAAGAATTTTTATCTAGCATCAAATCTAAAAAGAATCAGTTAAATGTAATAGCTTTTACATGGCTAGATAAGATTTAACTAAAAATTCAAACACTTTGTTTTAGAAATAGTGTTTTTATCTCAGAAAAATTTGAAACTTTATCAAAATGATATAGAGAACGAAGAATTACAATGGTAGATTTTCAAATTATGAAATAACTGAAAATTTGAAATATAGTCAAAATTTCTTCATAAAGTACCAAAGTAGTTCTTTACAAGTTTAGAAAGTTGCTATAGGCATACATGCTATTTCATTATTTATTTATTTATTTATTTACTTACTTACTTATTTATTTATCTGTTTATTTATTTATTTTCTTTACAATATTTTCATTTAGTACAGATAATTGTGTAATTAATATATATGTCAGGCAACCATTGAGAAACCCTACCGTTATTTGATGTTATCACTTATTTTTATCTAGTCTTTCAAAGCCCAATAACATGTTAAGCAATACCTGACAAATCCTGACATTTGTGGACTTGCATATTTCTCTTATGAGCATTGTTTGAAAATATTGTAGCTAGCTGACAGTTCACCTTTAGAATTGGCTGTGTGCTAGAATTTATTATTATTTTTAATTTATTTTTAATTGAAGAAATCATTTTAATTTTTTCCCCATCTACCTCCCCCCTCACCCTACCCTCTGTCTATTGTCCAAAATGCATGATATTTTAAAAGTATATCCCTGAAAATTGTTTAATCAGAGCATTTTGGTGAATCAAAATTCTTCCAGAAATTAAGAAAAAAATATTTAATGTCATTTTTTGTTTGCATATTATCTACACTATCTTCTAATTATGCAATAGAAATACTGAACTCAAAATATTGAATAATACACTATTAAAAAATGTTGGGAAAAGAAAATAAATGATTAGTCATGGCTTGTAATCCAGCATAAATTCAACATGAAAACATCTAAAGGGAGGCATGTTAGTTTACATACAAGATTAAATCTGGCTGCAAAATATTTTGCAAATAACCTAATGGGGACTGCATACAGTCAGAGCTATACTTGTCATACACAAGTACTTGCACATCTTTAAAATTGTTTTAGTTGAGGCAGGCATATTGTATCCACTTACATAGATAACATTAAAAAAAACATCAATGCTCACTAGTGTAACAAGAAAAACATGGTTTTGATGCCACTTTGTTTCAATTTTATCTCTCTTCCTTTGGTTTCATAGAAGGTTTTACTTGCCACAATTTTCTTACTTGTGTATATCCTCTCCAGGCAAGTGTAACTTATAATTTGTTCTTCCCCTGAAGATCAGTTTTACACTTTTTTTTTTCTTCTTACTGTAGAGTATATATTTGAACAACGAATAATATCCTTCGAATAGTACCCTTCGGTTTGTTTATCTGGTCTGCTCTACTTCAGTCATCTTTCAGTAGACCTGAGTACTTTTTTCTGAAATAATGAGGACTGTCATTGTTCTACTATGATTGAATCCTTGAATGTTAGGATCTTTAAAGAGAAGTAAAAGAAAAAGAACAAATGGCATAGTCTAGTGGTGAATATGGGATTTGAAATAAGATGGAATGAGTATGAGTCTCAATTTTGTCACTTAAGCTGTGTGACCACAGACAATTTTGTTTCTTCATTTGAAAAAGGAAAATATTAGTCAGGTTGCTCTAAGATTAAATGAGATTTAAAATTGCACTTTCTGGAATACAGAAAATACTAGTCTTTCATAATTTCATCAATTGACTGAGATCTTCATAATTAGGCTTTTTATTCCTAAGACAAATAAGTAAGCTCGAAATATATTATTCAACTCTTTTCTACTAGAGTAAATAGAAAATTAGCTTTCACTGTAAAGTCTGAAGAATCTTCCAATTATGTAATAATTTTTGATAGGTAATCTATAGCATTCAGCACATAATTAGCAGTATTTTATTTATTCAATAAATATTAATTAAATGCCTATTATCAATCAAGTATGATTCAAATGATGAAAGTTTGCTATTAAACAAAGCAAGTATAATTTTATACTCACAAAACTAACTTTTTGAAAATATTCCTCTTTAAAGGTTACATTAAAAACCATTTATTTGATATAGTCCCATTCATTTATTTTTGCTTTTACTTCCCTTGCCTTTGAGGTCAAATTCATAAAATCTCCTCTAAAACTAAGGTCCATGAGTTTAGTACTTTTCTTCTATACAATTTATTGTTTCAGTATTTATATTCAGGCCTTTAATCCATTTTGAGTTAATTTTGGTGTATGGTAACAGATAGTAGTCTAGGTTTATTATTTTGCATGTGGCTTTCCAATTTTCCCAGCACCTTTTATTGACAAGGCTTTCCTTTCTCCATCATATATTTTTGGCTCCTTTGTCAACAGTAAAACACAAGGTGTTTATTTCTGGGCTCTCCACTCTGTTCCATTGGTCTGTGTGTCTGTTTTTCTGCCAATGCCATGCTCTTTTGATTATCGTCGCTTTGTAATATAATTTGAAGTCAGGCAGAATGGTACCTCTTGCCTTGTTCTTTTTTCCCTGGATTGCTTTGGCTATTTGGGGTCCTTTGTGCTTCCACAGAAATCTGATGATTTTTTTGTTCTATTTCTTTAAAAAATGCCATTGGGATTTTGATGGGGATTGCCTTAAAGCTATATATTGCTTTGGGTAATTATGTTGATTTGTCCAATCCATGAACACATACCTTTCCATTTATTTGTGTTTTCTTCAGTTTCTTTTAATAATGACATAGTTTTCAGTGTATAGGTCTTTCACATGCTTCGTTAGGAATGGCAGTATATAAATACAATAGTTATGTAATTTCAAAATAATATAGTGTATAATGACAAAAGAATCCACAAATTGCTTAAGGAATTTGAAAAATCTTTAGTACCTAGCATGGCTGTAATTTGGGTTATGCAAAAGATTCCCCATACACTTAAAAAATATATTGGCTATATTTAAAAGGGACAATATACTTGATTTTCGTAGACTTTCAAAAAAAATGTAATTTAACCTCATATACTGTATACTACTGCAATAGTTTATTAGAACAGATGATCATGCTTGAAAACATGTCATGGAATATGAGGACTGCCCATTATTTAATGAGAATTCTTTATTACTTTATAAAATGACGATAATGAACTTGAGTTTCCAAGCTATGGAAACTCAAGTTTTATATTTCCATATAAACACATATGCAAAACAAAATATGCTGAACAAATATCAAAGTTTTCTAAATTATGTAAGTGATTATAGAGAACAAAACTAAGAAGTCTAGTATTTTACACAATGAAGCTTCTGCTTGAATGCAGCATCTCTTTTCAGTCTCTTTGTAAATTAAGAGAAATTTAAAAATACCTAAATAGCACTGAAGATATGTTAGCAAAACATATGTTTTGGCCATAAAAGAAGGAAAAATGAGGATCCTGTTTCATGTTGCAATTTGGAGAAGAAAGAAATTGAGCAAAGGGAGAAAATGTTTGTTAAGCATCAGATGACATACTATGCCAAACAAAGTGCTACGTGATTTCCCATCCATGCATAATAGCCTTCTAATAGCTTATTAGGTGTACGTGACATATATTTTGTTTCAAAAATTTTCATCACAACCCAGTAAGAAAGGTATTCATATCTCTATATTTATCAACAAGGACATAGGATCAGGAGTCGAGCTTGCATGAGATGAGAGAAGCATGGTAACTGACCATTAAGACTCAATCATGGCTCATTCCACAAACATCTTTATAAGCACTTAGCAAGTGCATAAGGGCCTGCTCTCACTTCTATTAGTGCTTTTTCTTTTTCCTCTCCCGACCTCTGAGCTGTCTGGTCCTTTCTAGGAAATGCCAAGTTTCTCCTTCATTGGTTACACCTCACACACATTATCTAATATTGCTCCATTTTAACATAATAGTCTCCGAAGTAAGAATAACTCATTGACCTCACAAAATAGTCTAATGATGCTAGCACATCAGTAATGGTACACACACACACACACACACACACACACACACACAATATGTAACTACTTCAGACAAATATACATGCATTGGTAGAAGGGATTTCAACATTTTAATTGAAAGGAGAAATATTTCATACCTCGATTAGTATAACTATCTCCAGGTAGAGTGGTCATTTTTAAAAATTGAAATATAATTGATATGTAACATTGTATAAGTTAAATGTCTACAACATGTTGATTTAACATATTTACATTTTGCAATATGGTTACCACTTTTTCTTTAGCTAACATCTCTAAATTGTTACATAGTTATCATCTCGAAGTTTAAAATACAGTTTTGTTGATTATAATCACTATGTTATGCATTGGCTCTACAAGACGTATCTACTAGTTTCCAGTTTGTACCTTTAAACAACATATCCCAAATTCCCCCAGCTCCCAACCCCTGATAACCACCATTCTACAAGTTAGGTGTTTTGAGATTTGACATATATGTGCTCTCATACAGTATATGTCAGTATATGTCTCACCATAATGAGCTCAAGGTCCATCCATGCTGTTGTAAATGACAGGATTTCCTTCTTTCTCATGGCTGAATGATATTCAATTGTATATATGTATATACCACAAATTTTCCATCCAATCATCCATTGAAAGACACTTACGTTGTGTCCATATCTTAACTATTGTGAATAATGTATTAAACGGAGTATATATATGTCTTTAAACTCCTGTTTTCATTTTCTCTGGATATGTAACCAAAAGTAGTTCTATTTTTGATTATTTAAGGACTTTCCATACTGTTTTCCATAGTGGCTGAATCAATTTAATTTTCCACCCACAGTGTACAAGGGTTCTCTTTTCTCCACATATTTGCTAGTGTTGTTATCTCTGGTATTCTTGATGATCGCTATTCTAACGGGCGTGAGGTGATATCTCATTGTGGCTTCGATTTGCATTTCCCTGACCATTAGTGATCTTTTTCATGTACTTGTTGGCCATTTGGATGCTTTCTTTGGAAAAATGAATATTTAGTTTTTTGGCCATTTTTTTAATAGGATTTTTTTACTGAGTTGTATGAGTTCTTTATAAATTTTGAATATTACCCCCTTATCCAATATATGTTTTACAAGTATTTTCTCTCATTCTATAGGTTGCCTTTTCATTTTGTTTCTTGTGTCTTTTGCTATGCAGAAGTAGTTTGATGTAGTCCCATTTGATTTTTTCTTTTGTTGCTTGTAGCTTCTGGTGTTATATCTAAAAAAATTATTGCTCAGTCCAATGTCAAGAACTGTCTTTCCTATGTTTTTCTTCTAGGAGTTTTATGTTGTCAGGTCTATGTTTAAATCTTTAATACATTTTGAGTTAATTTTTGTGAGTGATGTTAAGATAGGAGTCTAATTTCATTTTTCTACATGTGGTTATTCAGGTTTTTGTTTTTTTTTTAACACCATTTTCACTTGATTACTCTCATCACCCTTGTCAAATATTAGTTGACCATATACATGGAGGTTTAATTCTGGGGTCTCTAGTCCATTCCATTGGTCTATTTTTTATCCAGCACCATATTGTTTTTTTAAAAAAAAATACTTGTCTCTTTTTATTAAAAATTATTGGGGTAACATTAATAAAATCAAATAAGTTTCAAGTTCATGATTTAACAGAATGTTGTATGTATATTGCATATGTATATCACCACCTAAAGTTAGTTTTCCTTCTGTCACCAAATATTTGACCCCTCTTACCCCTATTACCTTCCACATTACCCCTTCCCTCTGGAAACCACTAATCCACAGTCCATGTCCATGAGTCTCTTGTTTGTATTGTTTTAATTATTATAGCTTTGTAGTGTAGTTTGAAATCAGGAAATGCGATGCCTCTGGCTTTGTTCTTTCTCAGAATTGCTTTAGCTATTTGCGGTCTTTTGTGTTTCCATAAAAAATGTAGTATTGTGTTTTCTATATGTGTAAAAATGCCATTGGGATTTTGATAGGAATTGCATTGAATTGATAGATGGCTTTCCATAGTATGGAAATTTTAGCAATTTTAATTATTCTGATCCATGAGCACAGAATATCTTTCCATTTATTTGCATATTAATCAATTTCTTTCATCAGGGTTTTGGAGTTTTCATTGTACGGTTCTTTTACTTCCTTGGTTAAATTTATTTCCAAGTAATTGTAATGTTTTTGAAGCTACTGTGAATGAGATACTTTTCTTTATTTCTTTTTCTGATGTTTCCTTGTTAGTGTATAGAAATGCCACGGATTTCTGTATGTTGATTTCATATCTAGCAACTTTTACTGAATTCATTGATTAGTTCCAAGTTGGTTTTTTTTTTTTTTTGAGTCTTTAGGATTTTCCATATATAAGATCATATCATCTGCAAATAATGACAACATTACTTCTTCCTTTCCAGTGATTGCAACTTATTTATTTAATATTTATTATTTGGAGGGCCTAATTGATCTAGCTATGAATTCCAGTACTATGTTTAATAAGATTCCTCACAATCTAGAGGAAAAGCTCTCAAATTTTCACCTTTGAGTATAGTGTGAGATGTGGGTTTGTCATATGTGACCTTTATTATGTTGAAATATGTTCCTTCTATACCCAATTTCTTGAGGGTCTTAATCATGAAAGGATGTATTGTGTCAAATCCTTTTTCCACGTCTATTGAGATGATCATGATTTTTATTCTTCATTTTATTAATGTGGTTTATCACACAGATTGATTTACATATGTTGAACCATCCTTGCAATCAAGGGATAGGCCTCACTTGATCACAATGTATAATCTTTTTAATGTATTATTAAATTCAGTCTTCTGATATTTTGTTGACCATTTTTGCATCTATATTCATCCAGGATATTGGTCTATAGTTTTCTTTTCTTGTAGTATCCTTATCTGGCTTTGGTATCATGGTAATCTGGCCCCACAAAATGAGTTTTTTAGTGTTGCTTCCTTTTCAACTTTTTGGAAGGGGTTGAGAAGAACTGGCATTATTTTTAAACGCTTGGTAAAATTCTCTGGTTAATCCATCTAGTTCTAGTCTTTTCTCTGTTGAGAGATTTCTGATTACCAATTTAATATTCTTTTTGTTATCAGCTTATTCCAATTTTCTATTTCATTCTGATTCAGTATTGATAAGCTGTATGTTTCTAGGAGTTTAGCCATTACTTCTAGGTTATTCAATTTTTTGACATATAAATATTCACAATTGTCGCATGATCCTTTGTATTTCTGTGGTATCAGTTGTAGTGCCTCTTCTATTTCTGATTTTACTTATTTGAGTCTTGTCTATTTTTTTTAAGTTTAGCTGAAGATTTGACAGTTTTGTTTATCATTTCAAAAAAGCAGCTCATTGATTTTTTTCTCTATTGTTTTTGTCTGGTCTCTGTTTCATTACTTTCCTCTCTGATTTTTGTTATTTCCTTCACTCTGCTAACTTTGAGCTTCTTTTGTTCTTCTTTTTCTAATTCCTTGAGGTGTAAAGTTAGATTGTGTGAGATTTATTTTCTAATATATGAATTTATCACTAAAACTTTCCACTCAAAACCACTCTGCAACATCCTATAGGTTTTGGTATGTTGTGTTTACGTTTTCATTTGTTTTGAGATAATTTTTGTTTGCTGTTTATTTTTCCCTTGATCCATTAGTTTTTTAGGAAAGTTTTGTTATTTTCCACTTATTTTTAGATTTTCCTCTTGTAGCTGATTTCTAGTTTTATACCATTGTGATTGGAAAAGATACTTGGTGTCATTTCAATATTTTTAACTTTGTTGAGACCTGTTTTGTGTCCTATCATATGTTCTAAACTGGAGACGTTTCATGTGCACTTGAGAAGAACATATAGTCTGGATCTGTTGAAAGGAATGTTTTAAAAATGTCTGTTGCTTATCGGGGATCATTTTATAAGTTACATAAATATCTAACCACTATGCCGTATACCTGAGACTAACATAATATTGAATGTCAACAGCAATTTAAAAATGAAAATAAATAAAAATTAAAAACTAAAAATCAATTAATTAAAATGTATGTTGGATCCACTATTTGGTTCAATGTATGGTTCGAATCCATTGTTTTCTTTGTTCATTTTCTGTCTGGAAAAAAGACGTATCCATTACTCTAAATAGGGTATTGAATTCCCCTAATATTGTTGAATTGTTATATATTTATCCCTTCAGATCTGTTAGCATTTGCTTAATATATTTAGGTGCTCCAATGTTGGGTGCATATACATTTATGATTGTTATATCTTCTGGATGGATTCACACTTTTATTACTATGTAATAACTCTCTTTGTTTCTTGTTACAGTTTTTGTTGAAAGTCTATTTTGTCTGATACAAGTATAGCTATGCCTGCTTTCTTTTGGTTTCCACTTGAATGAAATATCTATTCTCATCCATTTGCTTTAAGCCTATGTGTGTCTTTAAAGCTGAAGTGAGTCTTTTGTAGACAGCATATAGTTAGATCTTGGTTTTTATCCATCCAGTCACTCTATGCCTTTTGATTGGTGAATTCAATCCATTTACATTTAGAATTATTGATATGTGAACTTACTTATGCCATCTTAACTGTTTTGTATTTCCATTTTTTTTTCCTTTTCCTTTTATTCCTGCCTACCTTTATAAATTCGTAATTTTATCTGGTCATATGCTCTATTTCCTCTTTATTTTCTGTGCACCTGTTCTAGGTTTTTGCTTTGTGGTTACCATGAGGCTTACATAAGATGTCTCATAGATAAAACAGTCCATTTTAAGCTGACAGCAAATTAACTTCGATTGTCTATAAAAGCTTCACCCTTTTACTCTTTCTCTTTTATGTTTTTGATGTAATTATTTACCTCTTTTATATTATGTATCTGTTAACACATTGTAGTAGTGATAATTGCTTTTAATACTCTTTTTCTTTGACCTATTACACTATCTTATTACAGATTGAGAGTTTTCTAAGTCTGAATACATATTTACCTTTATCAGTGTGTTGTAAACATTCATGTTTTAATGTCGCTGATTAGGGTTTTTAGATTTCAGCTTAAAGAACTTCTTTTAGCATTTCTTACATGTTCGTCTAGGAAAGTATTTCTTTTTTGTATCGGAAGGGTAATTTTGTTGGATAGAGTATTCTTGGCTGGCAATTTTTTTTTGACACTTTGAGTATGTCATTCTATTCTCTCCAGGCCTGTAGCGTTTCTGCTTAAAAATTCACTAATAGCCTAGTGGAGGGTTCTTCTAAATTATAATTTTTTTCCCCCTGCTGCTTTTTAGATTTTTTATTTGTCTTCGATTTTTGACAATTTCATTATAATGTGTCTTTGAGAAGGTCTTTTTGCATTGAGATAATAGGGTGATATGTTAGCTATATAAATTTGGATGTCTAATTCTATCCCAAGGTTGGCAATTTCTTAGCTATTATATTTATAAATAAATTTTTCTGCTCTTTTCTCCCACTCTTCTCCTTCTAGAATTGCAATTATTCTAATATTTGTTCTTTTAAAGAAGTCCTATAGATCACACAGGCTTTCTTCATCCTTTTTGATTCTTCAATTTTGTTCTCCTTTAACTGTGTTATTTCAAAATTCCTATCCTCCAACTCACTTACTTTATCTTCCACTTGCTTTACTGCAGATGGTCTTTATTTCATTTTTCATTTCATTCATTACGTTCTTTAGCTCTAGAATCTCTGTTTGGTTCATTTTATACGATTTCTGTATCTTTGTGGGAAAAAATTCTCATTAGGAGCATGTATTTTTTTTTTTTTTTATTTCATTGAATTGTCCTGAGTTTTCTTGCTGCTGAGTTCTATCAAAACAGCTGTTTTGAATTTTTTATTAGTTAGATCACAAAAATTCATGCCTTGGGGCTTGGTTATTAGAGAATTATTATTATTATTTTTTTTTGTGATAATGTTTCCTTGACTTTTCATGTTCTTTGTAGTTTTATGTGGCTGTTTTCACATTTGAAGTAGCACACACCTCCTTAGATCTTTGCTAGTTGTCTTCAGTTGGGATATTTTGTTCGATGATGGTGTTTTTATTACACGGGTTTTTCTGTCCTTGTATTGGTAAGCCTGCTGCATTGTATTTGCTCCTTTTTGTGGCAAGAACTTTTATGTCTTTTCTGGTTCCTACAAATCACCAGGTTGGCTACTGGAAACCGGTTTTGTTTCCAGAAGGTGGGGCTGTAGCTCAACTTTGTGGTTTCTCTCTTGCCCCACAGTCCATGGCCTGTTTTCTGAGTGCACTCTGTCTACTTGAGCTCTCTCGATGCAGCTCTTAGGGGAGGTGTGAGCGTAGTCCTCTGGATATTGCCCACAGGCCTGTAGACCTGTTAGGGAGGTCCCTGGGTGTGGTATACCCAGAAGCTCTTAGGTAGACTTTCTGCAGAGTACGGTCAACAAGAAAACCAAGTCCCTTATCTGCTTCTTTCTCAATCTCCTTCCTCCCCAAGTCTTGGGGATTCCACTTCAGTACTTGGGTGCCACTGGAGAGAAATGGGTTTCTCCACCTATATAATGGGAATAGCTAGGCAATCACTCAGGTCTCCTTTTTTTCTACAGGAGAGATTACTGTTGCCAGATAGACCAGCCCTGTGCAGTGTTTACTTAAAAATGAGAGAAGTGTTGGGAAAGTTTCTCTTACAGTTGCCTCATCTGTGACTAAATGTATTTTTTTTCTCCAATGGTGTGCCTAAATCTCCCGTATGGAAGGCTAGACTTCTGTAAATTCTCTTTCATGTGTGAGTATCTGCCCAGGTCAGCACTCTCCAGTTTTTTTTTTTTTCCAACAGGGCCAAGAGGGGTCTGAGCATGTTCACTGTCTTCCCTGGTTCCACAGCTTGTAGTGAGGTCTGTGTGCCTGTTACTGGATGCACAGGTGGGTGCAACTCCTTCTGGGTCCCTTGGCCTATAGTGTTAGATCTCATAACTCCACAAAAGCACTTTTGTTTCAGGATGGATATCTATTTCATTGTTTTAAAAAGGGCTTAAAAAAGAGGAACATTTAACACTGTTATGCTGCTGATGTCACTCTCCAGAGTGGTCATGTTGATGTATCTGTATCGCGCTATTAGCAGCCTATGTGTACACTTCATTCTCTGTATGAGTAGAAACATACAAATGCAGAAACAAGAACCCTATGCAATGTGAATTATTTCATCTTGATGTTCACGAGCATGAAGTTGCCTAATCTGTGCTTACTGTCAAAGCAGCAAAGAGTATACAAGACCACATTTTGTACCAGTGTAATTTGTTTAAAGTCATGTAACATCATTAGAAAAGAGTAATTAGTTTTGATTAGTTTGGTTAGCGAATACTGTAGTTCATTCATAAGTATAAAACATAAACATTTTTCAGTATAAATGCATTTTATACCATTTGTTTTAAAGTAATCCAAAAAAAAAAAAACTACAGAATTTTAGGATATTGGAATAAGTTCTAAATTATAAATTATTTAGTTATTCTACTAGGCCACCACAATCATCATAAAAGCAAATAAGTATTTTTTCTTTCTTATTACATTAATGTCTTGGGTAAATGATGCATTTTAGCTTATTTAATATTTAAAGGATAAAATTGGAAACTATATTTTTTACGTTTTTCAGTCATTACTCTGTAGTTTACTCCTAAATAAGAAAATTCTACACATTTTATAGTAGCATATACCTATAGAATATATAGACATATACTATGGTATGTATAAGACAAAAAAAACTGTTCAATATATTTAATGCACAAGTAAATAGTTATATAGTTGTAACATTAAATTGGTAAAATTAACTGAAAATAACTTAGAAAATTAAAGAATCGATGATGAAGACATACTTTAGCCTCAGTTTTTGACAGCTATTAAAATTAGAGTCAAAGGAACAAGTGAAAAACTAGTCTGGACTTGAAACATCTTCTATGAGGCTTGGTATTCTTTTATTAAGCTTTGCAGTATTAACCATGAATTACAGTATAGCAAGTGTTTAATGCTATAGTTTTTTTGTGTTTTTCTTTTTTTTTTGTCTCCAGGGTATCAGTTCTAAGACATTATTTTATTTTTATTTTTTTTTTAGAAATCATTAAATAAGTAGTCATGGATATAAGCAGGCACAGATATAAGCTATACAAGTGTCCTTTTTTT
This sequence comes from Pteropus alecto, assembly GCF_000325575.1. Taxonomy (NCBI): domain Eukaryota; kingdom Metazoa; phylum Chordata; class Mammalia; order Chiroptera; family Pteropodidae; genus Pteropus; species Pteropus alecto. The sequence continues at coordinate 29,047,494 of NW_006494614.1, read as the reverse complement.
TCTTTTCTTGTCATCATTTTGAATATCTTGAGGATATTTCATTACAGATTCCTACTGCTATAACCTAAAAAATGTGCTCTTATTTCTAAGTTTACTAAGTCTTTTTCTTTCACATAGTTCATGGTTTTGTGAATAATGTATATTTTCAATAAAATAATCAAGAGATATTACCATTAAGAGATACTAACACTTAGAATTTCTAATACCAAATCAAAAAATTTTTAAAACACGTAATCCTCAAAACTTGATAGATTACTTTTTCAGTTAGCTCCCTTCTAATTAAAATTTCTCAAATTAATTTCTTGGCATATAAAACCAAAACCTTCATCAACAGTACTATATGACTGAATTTCTCCACATTGTTACATCCATTCGGTCATGGAATATACTACACAATATTTAGAAGAAAAAAAATAGCTGGATGGGCAGTTAAAATGGGTTTGAAGAATAATCCTTATTTTGTCTTTCTACACTCACCTTTTTCTTCTTTCGACATTATAATGCCACTGTGGTTTGACAATTCTATGAAAATATTATTTGTGGGTATTGATCATTACATGTAAAAGTTACAAAGTAGTAAGTTATGTGTATTAATCAAAACACATGAGTATCTAAGTTATGAGTATGCTAGTATATACACACACACCTCTAAGTAATAAGATTTCCTATATAATATGCCTATATTTGGATCTCTCAAATCTCAAAGAATAACTGAAATGGCTTTTTTTTTTGTATCCTAAGCTCAAGTTTGGAACTGTAATAATGCTGCTTAGACTTGATCTAAGGATAAGAGTTATTGGTCCTTAACTAATCTTAGTGCAAAACTCTTACAAAAAGAATGATTCAGAAGTTAATTTCATGTTTTTATAATTCAAATCCTATATAGACGAACTACACATTGCTACATATTGTACTGTTAGGTACAAAGTCAGGTAGTCCTGTCGGAAAATATGTGTTAAAAGCAGCTTCTCTCACCATTAACGCGAGGAGCTGGAGTGAGGTGATCATAACTGCTCCTTTCTGCTGTGCCTAGGCTCCCTCAATTCCTTCCCCATGAGCAGCAAAGCAAATGCTCCATGTGTCTCAGAATCACTACCTTCAAAATTAACCTGGTTCTACACTGGAGAGTAGTCGTGTAGTAGTGTAGGCGGTGCTACATATACCTTTTTTAACATGAGCTAATTGGAAAAAATCCTACTCTGATGTACTGTTTTCAGGGTCCTCCTAATTCTGGACATTTCTCAAATTAACAGCTGGATCTACTTTCTTCAGATATGGGGCCCATTTTGGCTGTAAGTAGGAAACAAGGCCTTCAGGGGTCCACTCTTGTTTCTGACCTAGGCATCTCCATCTCATACCGTAGTATGGAAATCACTTTTTTATCTGTTCACCTTTGCTGAGTTCCTGTTTTAGATTTCTATCTATAGTATCTCCTTCTTCAGGACTGGGACATCAACTTGTTCTTGCTAGTTCTTCACACTTGGACAGCATTCCTACTTCTAAACACCTGTGACTGTGGCCCTCTGTCCTAACCTAGATTGCTTTTGGGGAAATCTAAGTATCATCAGCTCCTAGATTCTGTGTGGGAATTGAAGATCAAACAATTTGTCAATTGCTTGAAAACACAATAAACAATTCTTTTACAGGTGACCTTGTTGCTTAAGAAAATAATGTTTATTAAGAAGCATAAGAATTAAGGTCGTTCCCAGCACCCTTTCCAGAGAGGGATGAATGCCCACAGGCATCTTTGTAAAGAAAACATATTAAAAGCCTACTGACCCTGTATCTATAGGGGTAATTTAGATACACTTCTTATTACTGAGAACCCCACAGTCTCATATATGTTATACTTTCAAGCTTACTTGAACAAATATGACTGAATAATTGTAATTGCAGACACTTAATTGTACCTAGTATATGTAAGGCACTGCACATGGCACTTTTACACATATCATCTGACTTAATCTTTATAACAATACTGTAGGGTAGGCACAACTATTATCCTCACTTTTGAGGTGGAGTTGCTCAACAATTTGTGCATGTTCATATAAGTAGTTAGTAGTGGAGCTGGGATGTGAACCCAAAAAGTCAGGCTTCAGATACTATGCTCTAAACACTGATGCTGTGCCAGAATTTCTTTTCCAAAGATGTTTGCAACAATATATCATATCCAACTGTTTTTCTTGCAATGTAATATGGTCATAACTTCCCCTCAGGAGGTGAGGTCTGTGCTCTTTTTTTCTTAACTCTGAGCAGGGCTTGGGATTAAGATAGAAATGACACCATGCAATTTTCAAGGCCAGGCCATAAAAGGTGATACAGCTTTCACCTGCTTCTCTGTTGTGCTACTACCGCTGGAGCCCTGAGCAGCCACATAAGCGGTCTAACATCCCTGGGGTCACCATCATGTGAGGAAGCCCAAATTAATCCATGAGTAAAGAGACCACATTGAGAGGCCCTGAGTCTGCATGAAGATGGAGAGATGCCCAGGAAGCCCCCAGCTGCTTCAGCATCCCCACTCTACTCCAGTTCCAGACACCATCTGACTTCAACCATATGAGAGAGTTGAGTCAGAAATGCTTAACCAAGCCATTCCCAAATTTCTGACCCCCTCCTCCAAAGCCCTGAGTAGTAATAAAACAATTGTTAATATTTTAAGCCACAATCTCTGGGGATGATTTTTTATGGAGCAACAGATAACTAAAACACCCTTTCTACAAGTGGATTCAGTTAAAAATAAAGGATGTACAAATAATATATGTACTAATTTAGAGTGTTTAAATTGGAAGTTTAAATTTTGGTATATGTCCTGGTTTCCCAAATAAAAATTTTCTTACAATGATATTATTGTTTGAATCTCAAAGGTTGGTTTAATCTAGTTTTCAATTTTGTCTTCTGTTATTTCAAAGGATGTGTTAATTTCTGTAGAAACTATAGTAACTAAATTTTAACACTTTCAACTTTTAAAATTAATATAATTTACTTACTGTCCTCTCAATGTAAAATGATTTCTTCAAGATGAATATACTCTACTTGCCTGCAAAATATCCCTTTTTCTGTAAAACATATTTCGACTTTACGAATAAGGTACCACAGATCACTATAAATAATATAGCCAGAAAACCCCTACTGAATAGCAATATTAAATCAACTGTCATGTTAGAGGGAGATTTGAAGAAGAAATTAAATTCCCATTCAGTTACTCAAATAAAGCAACTACTTGAATGCTCGCCCAGCAGGCATCATCTTATCACTCGGTGGGCATCTTATTTGAGAAAGAATATTCCCACCTGCAAACTTATTTAGTCCCTAATTTAAATATATACATCAAATAAAATGTGAGAGCATGAACTCAACTATTATGAGTAGTTAAAATCTATAAAATTGATTCATTTTAATATTTAAGTGTAGAATTCCTTCTAGTGGACAATCACATTAAGTACCTAGTTTCCATGTATGCCTGCTAGAAAGACACAGAAATTGATATTAATCCATTAATGTGAACATGGAGTATTCAAATGGGCCCTAAAACAAAATATAAAACTGAGGTTTTACATGATGTTAGATTATGAACATGAAACTATATCCAGAATTGTAGTTCTAGTTCCATTAAACAAGTTTTTTACTAGAAGTCAGTGTAATTACAATGAAATTGAACTTCAGCAATAGGTTTCTGAAGAAGTATTGACCAAAGGGTAAATGTGATTTCTCTCAATGACATGATCTATTTTCTCCTAAATGTAACTCTAAAATGGCACCAAAGGAGTCACTGCCGTATTAATGTGTGCTCATTAAAGATAAAACTGAAAATAAATAAATGAGACATGCAATCTTTACAGTAATTTTTTATGTTGGATATGAATTACAATCTATATTTCTGTATTTCAATTATTATCCTTGTAACTAAAGGAAAAATAGGACATTTTAGAATTTAAAATGAGGTTAAGAGATTACTAAATGTGAAAAAATATTCAGATTGCCATTTCATACATTTTTAGCTGTTTTTCTAATTTTTTTCCTCATTTATGATATATAGATTGAAGCAACAAACAATTTCACCTCTAAAAAGAATGAAGGGAAGAAAAAGTAAAAAAATTAAAAAATAATTAAATTTGGCATAAAAATATGCTTAAAGCAATTTGTTAAACGCATCTATTTCTTCATTTCAGGATTTAAATAAAAATAATCTATAATAATGATTTTCTAAATATAAGTTTCTTACCTAAGTTGTAGCCAGTAGATTCCACTGGAAAAAAGGTAAACTACCAAGCAATAGTGTCACAGTTAAGTACTAGCCTCATTTTATTATATTTGCAGAAGTCAAAATGCACTAATATCAGAATAATGTTTTGTAGTCCCTTCATGTAGATGGTGGCAAAGCAGGCATAATAAATCAATAGAACAAATTGTCAGACCAGTAATGTGGCTTCTGTTGTTCTGTTTCTCATTAAAGGCAGTGGCAATTGGAGAAAAGCTATTACTGCATCCAGAATTCTTAATGAGGTTTGCAACCAATTAGTTTACTGCCCAAGTATATGCTTTGACATTTGGTTAGCAAGAAAATTGGGCAACTTTTCATGCAAAAGGATATTATTACACATGAGCCTGAAATGCTTAGCTATTCTAATGTTTGAGTCAGCTTATAGAATAGGTACCTGCAAAATATCTTAAGAAAACATTGACCTTCAGATTCCTGCTTTCTTCTGAGTTGATGCTGAATCGATAAAGAAACCTAAAGCCAATGTTTTATTGATATGTGAACTAATACAGTTTGCAAAAATTTTTTATTAAGCTTTGCAAACCAATGTCAGCTTAAACTATTGTGCCCAGAAAATGTCACCCTCAAAAAATTGTCTGACAAATGTGATGGAGCTTCTTTGACATATTCTCATTAAGACCCTACTCTAATACCCTCTTCTTTTCAATCACTTCAAAGCTATGAATAAATATTGCAGTAACCTTTATACTGTAAGTAGGATTTTAGCTGTATAATTCATGGTGCATCGGTCATTGAATATTTTTAGTTTTATCACTGTAAAGAGAGATTTGTAATATAAAGAAAATTTTGTAAAATATCGTAGGAGAAAAATCTGTAGCTTCTGTCACAGGATCTCAAGAAAATTCACATTTAAAAGACTACTAATACTCCTCTACATAAGAGATTTTTGGGTAGATTAAAGAGATATTGTTTATTACAAATTTAAAAAGAACAAAGACATGACACCTAATACTGAATTAGGAACAAAAACTTTCTAAAACATTTAGAGTATCTGAGAATTAAATACAATAAGCCAATTTTATAATTCAGAAGAGAGTAAAATGGCATTATGATCTAAACAGCAATGAATAAATATTCTTTGGGGGTACAGAGGGAAGGATATCTAGAGCCAATATGTGCTCTGATACTTCAACTTCAATATCATTTGCTCAATCTGGTTCTTCTCTACTTGAATGACATTTATTCCTGGCTTAAACCCATTTAACATTTTTCTCATTGCCTTTTATATTTCTATCTGTTCATATACCTAAATGTCACAAAACTCCAACTTTCATTCCTTTGAGATTTATTTATATTCAGTCCATGATCAAATCTGAAGTTTCTTCATGTACAACTTAGGTTACATTTTCTTACTCCAAGCCCAATACTATTGAATTTATAGCCATCTAGCTCATGACTTAAAATGCCTTATCAATGCCAATCTTATCAATAAAAAGATAAACTGTAAAACAAATCACTACTTTGGAAAACAGAATAAACATACATATAATGTGGTAAAATCTCCAAGGAAACAAAAACAAAAAATGTTATTAATATTCTATAACTTGAGAGTTGAGATATGAGCATTTATATGTTTTTCTAATATATACTCACCATTGGTCTTAGCACATTTTCACATTTTTATAGATATATTCTTATATCTTTTTCACATGTATGTTATGTTCATCATATTTTAAGTTGTTTAATTTTGAGAACCCCTTAAAATGAACATGGTTTGCAACTAAGAGGATTTACATCCCTAATAAAAAATTTTGAGCCTACCATCATATATCAAATGTGCATGTAAATGTATTTGAGTGAATTCTGCTTAAAATAAAATTTAATACAAATGGAAATGAGAGAAGCAAAAATTACAAGAAAAATATTTATGACCAAATGCGGGACTTAGAATAGAAAAGGCATTTTGGTATTTTCGTAATGATATGGAGAAAGAAAGAAAAGATGATCCAAGAATAAAAGGTCAGGGTTAGTTAAGTTAATGGATCATATACTACTCAAATGGAAGACTAACTCTTGCTATATGACAATATTGTACTTATAATTATTCTTGATATTATATTATTAAAGCCTACTGACCACTGGGAGCTCAACTATAGTCAAATAAAATTGGGTTTATTAGCTTGTTGTTGTAAGGAAGACCACATAACTAGGCAGACTATCAAACTGGCAAAGACTGGTCAGAATTTGTAAACTAAAGAATTGCTGGATCCACATTAGTCTGTGAGGAGTTATTATTTGCTGTAGTTTTTGGATCTGATAATTCTGAATGAACTGATATTAAAAGTGTTTGAGCTTAGATAGTTTGTCTTACATATCATTATTTGGTACCGTTTATCTGTTTTGCAAATCATAGTACAATCTTGCAAGGTGCGGTTTCTATTTGAATTCTCAGTTCCCTGCTCATCACTTAGCCATTAGCATAACTGCTTTTACTTACCAGTATCAATGTGGTCAAATCCCATAGGGGTTAAATGAAATTAACTCATGTTCTGGAAGTAACTAGACAGTAACTAATTATAACAAAAAAAGATTTATTTTCTCCTTGATGGTTTCCCAGTTCATAGAGGAAGTGCTGTTATACACACTTGGCGCTATCCCTCCATTACTGCTTCCTGTTTTTCCTCACCTCCCACTGTTCTCCAGAATCTGCTGAATCACCCTAACCCCCTCCATGTTTATGTCAGTAACAAAGTGTTCAGTCCTGGCTTTAGTCTGGTTGAACTCCAGCAAGATTAATAAAAGAAATCACTGAATTTATGCATTCCTTTATGGAGATGTGGCTGAAAATTTACACTAGCTGACTTCCAGCTCCATTCAAATGAGAATTTCTATGATTCTCTGAATCCTGTCACAAAAATATATCAAATGGATTCTTCAAGGCAAAACAGTTGTTTATTGATTCAACAAAAATCATAACTTTGAGCCACTGTCACCTTCTATAACAATATAACAATCCACCATGATTGAAATTAAATGATAACAATCCAGTCCATGGGCTAAAGGCAATAAGTACTATTAAAAGTTGTACACATGATGCTAATATGGTTTAGGCCTTACCTAAAATTTGGAATTATAAGTGTTTATTTAATTCAAGAAACTGCAGTGGGAAGTGAGCATAAATAACATGAAGAAGGTAATAACGTTCTATTCCTTCAAATGTCATTACTTGCTCATAAGTAGCTCAGTATATATGTTACCTGCAGTTTTAGCAAAGGTATTGAGTTCTTGCTGATCTACTCACATATTTACAGAGGTCTGGACTTAATCTGTATTTGCAAGCGGTTGGCAGGGATTACCATTTGGGTCAGTGGCCATGGACATGTGAGACTGTATCTGGTCCCCAGGGCATTCAATCTCAAGACAATTATTAGAAGACTGATATGGACTTGATCGCCATAAACACTTCTACTCCTGAAGTAATTATTACAGAAAACAATTTTTTGCTCTCACTTTTAATGAAAAATGTATAATTAATTTTCTCAACCAAGTAAATGAGTTATGGACTCTACCTTTACTTTTGGGGCCTTCTTCATCCTAGACAAGGTTACATAAATTTCGGCCTTTGTATAACTTGTCCATGGAGACTCATCATAAAAATCTTATATTGATAATAATCAGTGCACCGAAAAACCTTGCTAAATGTATTTTTTAATCCGTTCTATTAGAATATTTGTTAATATTAAAACAGAATAAATAAACAAAACTCAAATTTTATTACAGGAAGAATTTCCAGCTATGTTCTTCAACTAAACAGAGCTCTCATAAATATCAAAATTTCATTAGTGAACCAAACCTCACCCTTACCACCACTCCATGCAATCTAAGATGATGGAGTAATGCATCTCCCAGACTTATCACTTGTCAAAACAATAAATAAATTTGAGTTAAAATAATGCTTCTGATTTAAAAAATACTTCCACAAAACAGTTGTTACAGATTAAACTGTTTCCTCAAAGGATATGTTGCAATTCTAACTCTTGAAACCTGTAAATGTGACCTATGTGGAAGTAAGGCTTTTGCAGATATAATTAAGGTAAGATGAGGTCATTAGGATGAGCATTACTCCAATATGGTTGGTGTCCTTATAAGAGAAGAAAACTTCATGTAAAGACAGAAACACAAGTAGAATTCTATGTGTCTACAGAGGAAAAGATTGACATGGTGCAGCTGCAAGCCAAGGAATACCGAGGATTAACAGCTATCACCAAAAGCTAGAGGGAAGCAAGGGAGGAGTCTACTTAATTTTTCAGAGAAAGCATGGCCCTGTTGCCCCTTTGATGTCAGACTTCTAACCTCCAGAACTATGAAGGAATAAATTTCTATTGTTTTAAGCCACTCATTTTGTGGCATTTTGTTACCATGGCCCTAGGAAACAAATATAACAGTGTCATTTATTTTTACAATCAAATCTACCAAAGAAAAATGAGTTTACTCTTAATAAGTTTATTAAAATGTGGACTGTCATGAAGTTATATAATGAAATAAAATTAACTCATTGTATTCATATGATGTGATCATCCCACATGAATTTTCTTCATACTAATACTTTCATGGGAAAAAACATTCTTTTTCAATTTATGGGATTTGTCCTAATTTAAACCATATATTTTCTACAATTGATAGCATAGCTAGAAGTTAGTAGATTTCAATTTTGGTGCTTCTATTTAAGATAATTTACCAAATGGTATTTCTGTCATGGTCCCCAGAAATGAGGAACATAGAGGTGGCTGCTGATCCACTAAGTAGAGGCAGAGAGGTATGAAATCAGTATTTGTTCCTGTGGAAAATATGCAGCTTTTCTGAAAAAATTCCCCAAACACAACCTGAGTTCTCTTGTTTTTCTACAAAGAATGTAAATGCTGCTCTCCAAATGATTGCTCTACTGCAAAGTGATGATGATATTTCTCAAGAATTACATTTAACAGTAATGAAAAAAAGCATTACTTATAGTGGTGTTCATTATTTTTTTTTCTGAAGCACTTACTTTAGAAAATAAGATGAAAGTCACTGCTTTATGATTTTCTTGTGCTCATGTAGAAATCCAAAATTATCCCAATACACATTAGTTTTCTTTGTTGAGTCCTCCATTTGTCATTTATTGTGTCAAAACATCATATTAAATGCACTGCTATATCACAGGAGAATAGCCATTATTGAAATGCTAAGCACTATATTAAAAAAACTCACATTGCTAAATGTCCACTGGTATATAGATTTATTTTTTATTTTTATTTTTTTTTGCCACAGGAAATATCTACAATACCTTTTCTGGAAGAAAAATAAAATACATTAGACTTGAAAAAGAAAATGCTGTTTTTAGATAGTTTTTAATAAATGCATTTGGTTTAGGGGAAATTTCAATTCACAAAACAACTCTCTATTTTCACCACCTACTGTGACTTTTAGTATTTATTAGTTATTAGCCATATTAGTACCAAGTCAAAGCTGCAGTTTTGTATACAATACCCTGAAAGCTCACCCCACTAACCTTTACACAGACTTACAAGTCACCGATGCATAATAAGTATAGCCTCCACTTAATGAAGCTAGATCTTTATATTTTTAACACCCATTTGGAAAACCAATTAACTCTGGCTCTATTGAACAAATTGAACAGGAAATAAATCAAGTGTTAAAACATTGGTGATGAGCCAGACTTTCTGTAATTAGGGTGCTGATATGCCCAAGGCTGTCTATGTAGAGTTCCATATTTTGATTGACAACTTCGACAGATTAAAGGCATTGAATTTTTTTTAAGACACTGCCCTTTTCTCTCATTTCAAAACCCAGATACTTAAATCACAGGGAAAAGTCTTAAAATACTGCACAATTTACAATAGAAATTGCACTTAGCATTTCATATTCATCTTGCCAAGATAATATTTACTGTGATAAGTAAGATGCAATTCTATTGTCCTTCACATTAGTTCCAATTCAGAAAGGACATTTTGCTGCCTGGTTTTAAAAAAAGATTTTTCCATTATTAAAATCAGAAATTAGTCAGGGGAAGCATAACGAAGTAAAAGAAATGGAAAGCAGGCAACAGAAAAATCAAGAAGAAAAAAGGATGATAGAAAGAAGGATGTTAGGGACACTTAAGAGGCTATCGAAAGTTGTTTCGATAGTATAAGATGATGATAAGATGTGACTAAGAAGTGAAGTGGAAGCTCGAACAGTAGGAAGCTGGAAAGGTGAACTCCGCACTGCTCCCAAGAGATGGAGGAGCCAGCAACCAGCGGGTGGAGGACCCGGCTCTCTGAATAGGTGTATTTGGTTTAGGCAAGAGTGAATTTATGTAGTTTAATTAAGGTCTAGATGAAATACACTTTAAGATTATGTACCTTACTTTACTGTTGTTTCATGTTCACCAATTTTGACACTCGACAGTGGAAATGACATAAAGGTCAGTGGAAATTTGTGTCTGCTTTTGCAGCTTGTTAAATTGACATTTTTATTATACTCATCTATGTCTTCCGGGTTTCTAGATGCACAAAGCTGGGTTTCTAGATCCACAAAGTGAACAAAATGGACATAAAACATTATACTACCCAGCCTTGTCTTCCTCTAATAATGTTTTTTCTTGTTTCTTTTAACAATTGTTTTCTAGTATGATGTCTAGTACAAAGTTTGATTAATGGCTAAGAAAATACACATCCTTATATATGTTACTATGAATTGCTTTACCAAATCCCAAAAGGTTTGGGAAAATCTATATTATCTTCTACAGTGAATTTAGTACATAATTGAATTAACTACTTCCTCTAAATCTCTCTCATCTCAATTTTTCCAAATATCTTTTTCTTTTAAAAATCTTTATTTTAGCTATGATATTTTTACATTTCAGAAAACGTTATCCCTTTTGTAAGGCAGGTAATATTTAATTTGTAGAATATAAAATAATGATTTCATTCATACAAATGAGCTTAGGTCAATGAATGTGATCACTGAGGCCAAAAGAAGGCATAACATTGTAATGGATAAAGGGCAGAGATTTTTCTTATCCAGGTTTACCGAGTAATTTAAATGAAAACTTTTTATATTATTCGTTTTTCAAAATATTATCTAATACAATGTGACATAAGTAAATAAAACAAAATTCTGGAGCTTACTTTGTCCCTACTGTGGTTTTCTCCCCACTCCCCACTGTACTTCCCTCCTTCCTGAGAGATATCTAAAATTCTGGGTTTGATATGTCTTTTCTCTGCCTATAGTTTTATGCTGTGTACAGAGATATCTATAAATAACATCAACGGCATGTTTTCAACATTTTATTTCTTGTTTTGTTGATTAGTAACTGAGGACGCTGCTTTTCCTGAGAATAAACGATATCTACAAACTTCTTTATTCCAATAGGACTCTATAGTAGATAGCCTTCCTGCTTATAGATATTGTTTCCAGTACCAGAAAAAGAAAATTTCGACTCCCCTAGAACTTAGGTGTAGAAACACAGAAAAATACATTAACATGACAACTGCCGAAGTTAGAACAGAGGGAAATAAGCAGGCTGATGAGGGAAGGTATCGCTGAGGAGCTGACTCCCAGCTAAAATCAACTGAGAAGAAGGTGTCCTAGCCAAGATCTAGAAATGAGCAGTCCTTTTAAGGAAAACTACAGGTGCCAAAATCCTAAAGTATGAACAAGCATGAGCTTTTCAACAAACAGAAAGCATTCCCAAACACTCTCTGAAGCACATTTCATTTCATCATTTATTTTCAGGTGAAACACAGGAAGGTTCATTTACTTGCCCAAGCTAGAAAATTGTAAAGACTAGATGCAAGCCTAGATATTCTGTTTCCAGAAACTTACTCTCAATACCCATATAGCTAATTGGCTGAGCAAGCAAGAGAATTAATGAAGATGTGCCTAGGAAAGGTTGCAAGAGGCCTTGATTTCCTGTGAGGAGAGACTGCCCTTTTTTTTTTTGATATTTTGTTTTGTCCAATTTTAGTGGGAAGTCATTGAAGAGTTGTAAGCAGTTGGGTGATATCTGATTTACATTTGAGAAGGACGATTCCTACTGCTGGGAAAGAATGGATTACTGGAGGAGGTGAGGAGTGAAACCCATTAGAAGACTTTCATGGAATTCTAAGCATGACTGATGATGGCTCAGATCGGGCCACACTTAGATGAGATGTTTAGGATGTGTTTAGTAAGGTAATCAATGTAACTTTTTGAAAGATGTGATATGTGAAGTGAAAAATGGGAAATACAGGATGATTACATTTTTTGCTTGCACAATGAGTGAATGGACATACTATAAGTAGGGTAAGGTATACTGGACAAGGGATAGGTTTGACAGGGCCTGAGGCTATACAGTAAAAATTCTGTTTTAGCTGTTTTAAGCAGAAAGGCTTGATAGAATGTGAACTGTTTAGATGGTCAATCCAATTCACACATGCTGTCTAGAATAATTTTTGCTCTTAGGAACTCTCTGGTAGTCTTATTTGTATTGGTACTGTGTTGATAATTTGTGTATCATGAACTTTTACAACCTATTTATTCAGAAGGGACCTCATATCTTGTGGGCTCTTCTGTGCATTTGCAACACATTTAGTAAAATTATTTACTAGAGAGTTTGGAGGTTACAGCAGGGGAGTGCAGCTCCTCATATACCCTTGATAGAAGAACTGTCCTCTCCTCTGTTGGGGAAGGTCGTCCTCTTTACTGAGTGGAGGGGTGAGGGAGGAGGGGACCCTGCCTAGCCAGCCAGATCAGCTGAATCAACTCTGGCAATCAGTGGGGTGACAGATGATGCAGTCAGATCGCCCTCACATACGATGCAGAAAAGAAAGCCTCTTTAATAAATGGTGCCGGGGAAATTAGAAAGTCACATGCAAAAGAATGAAATTAGACTGCTATTTGTCACTGTACACCAAAATTAACTCAAAATAAATCAAAGACCTAAGTATAAGATCTGAAACAGTAAGTTGCATAAAAGAAAACATAAGTACTAAACTCATGGACCTTGGTTTTAGAGAGGATTTTATAATTTTACCTCAAAGGCAAAGGAAATAAAAGCAAAAATAAATTAATGAGACTATATCAAACTAAAAAGCTTCTGCACAGCAAAAGAAACCATCAACAAAACAAAGAAGCAACCAACTGAATGGAAGAAGATAATTGCAAACAACACCTCCGATAAGGGATTTATAATCAAAACATATGAAGAACTTATACAACTCAACAACAATAAATTAAACAATCCAATTAAAAATGGGCAGAAGACTTGAACAGATACTTCTCCTAAGATGACATACAAATGGTCAATAGACATATTAAAAGATGCTCAACTTCACTAGCTATTAGGGAAATACAAATCAAAACTATAATGAGATACAACCTCACACCTCTTAGAATGGTTATTATCAACAAGACAAGTAATAACAAGTGCTGGAGAGGTCGTAAGGAAAAAGGGGCCTTCATACACTGCTGGTGGGAATATAAATTGGCACAGCCACTATGGAAAATAGTATGGAGGTTCCTCAAAATTTAAGAATAGAACTATCATATCACCTAGCAGTCCCTCCTCTGGGTATCTGCCCCCCAAATTTGAAAGCATTTATCCGTAAAGATAAAGATATATGCATCCTGATGTTCACTGCAGCATTATTCACAGTGGCCAAGACATGGAAACAAGTGAAATGCTCTTTGGTAGATGACCAGATAAAGAAGACGAGGTACATAAATACAATGGAATATCACTCAGCCATAAAAAAAGATGAAATACTGCCATTTGTGACAACACAAATCTTGAGACTATCGTGCAAAGTGAAATACGTCAGACAGAAAAAGTTGCTAACCATATGATTTCATTCATACGTGAGATCTAATATTGAAAGCAACAAATGAACAAGACAAACAAAACCTTATAGCACAGACAGACAACAGTTTAGTGGTTACCAGAGGAAAGGGGAGAGGGAGGGAGGTAGAAAAAGGTAAAGGGGGTCAAATATTTGGTGAAAAAAGGAGATTTGACTTTGGGTAGTGAACACACAATGCAATATACATATAATATATCATTGAATTATACACTTGAAACCTAAATAATTTTATTAATCAATGTCACTCCAATAAATTTAATCAAAAAACTATTTACTAGAGTTCTGGTTTTGATAATAGTATTTTTTAGCGGGGGAGGAGGTGTGAATTATATGGCAGTAAACAGTAGATAACTGGGAGAAGCAAAGTGCTACTTGGACAGCCATATTTGTCTGCCACTCCTTCCTCAGAATCTTGAGCAACTCTGTCTTGGAATATTTCAGTTTTCTCGTATTTCAGAGGTTTTCAAAATGTAATCTACAGACAACCTGTCAGAGTTTACTGGGGCACTATTTAAACAATATGAAAACCTAGGCCCTATCAAGCCCTCTTAAATCAGAAAGTCTAGATTTAGGGCTCAGAAAGGGCACTTTTAAAAAACTGCCAGGATGATTCTTGTTTTTGTTAAAATTTGAGAATAACTGCATTACTTAATTGGTACAATGTGTGTAATTGTATTGTCTCATTAATAGATGCAGTAAATGAATTAGGACTCAGCCCTATCCATCTGGAAACTTTTCAGTAGACAGGTTTCCATGACCTAAAATGCTGACAGAATACATAAGGTAAGATGACACTTCTAAGATTAATTATCTCTGAATTGAAGGTGAAAATTTTATTGGCACGTTTCTCATTCTATCTCTCCTTGATTATGCTCCTACTATCCCTCTATAGATTGCTACAGTGATTAGAGATGAAAGCTCATTTTACTAATTCAATGAATTTTTTTTCCCACTTAAAAGTCTTGGAAAGATGATTTCCATTTAGCTAGGTTTTAGATGTCCTATAGACTGCTTTCATTATTGGCGGGTATCATATCACTAAGATGTTCCACCCCCACCCCCCGCCCATCAGAGCAATCTCTTCACCTTTTTATAATTCTGGAACAACACTGCGCCACACCTAGAGACCAAAGAAGGGGATTCCTAGTAGAGAAAAAAATCAATTTAAAAAAGTCTAGACTTTACAGGTGCCTTGAGTAATCTAAGGCTTCAACATGCTAGAATGCCCATCCCAGATAAAACTTTCTTCGTTTATGAAGTCAGAAGACACAGTTGGCCCATGTGTAAAACTTTCCAAAGAATTTTCATAAATTCTCTTGAATGTTTTTATTATTTGAAAATTTCTCATTTATGTGCCCCCAGATTAACTCTCCAGGCTTGCCTATTTCCACTTTATGCTTTATGTGCTTCTGTTCAGTTCTGTGACCATACCAGGTCAGCACTGTGCTCTTACAAAGGAGCTTTCTCCCTCTCAGACTCTAACTTCATCCTCCAAATTGTGAAATGAATTTAATCCCAACCTATAATATCCTCTTTCCCAGCCTCCAAATACAGAGACCAGTATCTCTTTTCTCTGTATTCATTATTGCCCATATTATTTCCATTTCAATTTGTGAAACAGTCTACAATAGTTAGCTTTTTTTTTGTAATTCTGTATGCCACCAGTTGGTCAGCTTCATGAGCACAGGCACCATTCCTACTTATTGTGGCATTTTTAGGGGTCTCCTGATAGCTGTCTTCTGTTTGTCTTCCCATATCTATTATTTTGCCTTATCCACTATACTCTGTGCCCTAGGAGGCTGGCCTCTACAGGTCGTATCACTCAGGCTCTCTTGCCATCTGGCTTTCTCTTGATTAGGCCAAGGGGAGGCACTAAAACAAGAAATCAAAGGACAGAAAGACAAAGAAATCAGGATGTTCACCCCCCACCATCACTCTTGATCTCTTTTGCTGGACCACGATTTGACACTGTCACCTGTAGGACAGCCCCTTTACCACTGTGTGACTGCTTTTACAGATTCCGTAACAGTGACTTCTGCTTGCCCCTTTGGGGCAGGTTTTTTAAAAATTAAATGTATTGGAGTAACATTGGTTAATAAAATTATATAGATTTCAGGTGTACAAGTTTACAATATGACATCTGTATACTCTATTGTGTGCTCACTACCCAAAGTCTAGTCTCCTTCCGTCACCATGTATTTGACTCCCTTTATCATATGTGGGATATAAACCCCAAAGCAATAAATAAATGAATAAAACAAAGAAACACTCTCAGGGCAGGGTTTCATAGGCTTCTTGCTGTTATTAGACTCTGATTGCTTTACCATTCCCAGTTGACATGGCCTCTTCACCGAGTTCTCTTGAATTGTCCATGTGAGTGTGCCATCTGGTCAGTGCTGACAGCTGGGCTCATATAGGTAGTATTCATTAATTAGTTATAAATTTGACCTTTCTGGTCTCTAAAGAAACTCATGTTTAATTTTCAAAATAATTGGATAATTCATTGTTTCCCATCTTCTGTGGAAATGTTTATTTGCATAAAAGCAGGGGTTCTTTGGGGAGATATTTTCTACTTTGTTACTAATCGATAAAATTTCTACTTTTTTACTACTGATAAAATTCAGCAATTTTTTTTAGAGCAGAGAACTTTCACAATCTTTCTAGCATGAGTTACAGAACCCAAAGTAATATTAAAAATGAACCCATCATAACATGATATATAAAATTTGACTATTAGACAGAAGGCACCAAAACCTGTGGTTTTTTATTTTCAATTACCCTAAGCCTACAAAAACATAATTTCATTATGGAAATAGTTTGGACTACATAAAATTAAGCCAATTGTTTGCTTCATTAGAAAACATAGGGCACTCAGTTCAATGACGAATTAAATCACCAAGTGGAAGTAGAGTATATTTCTTGGGGCTTCACAGAAACATATTTAGAACAAACAATATTATAGTTTTACCCAGTAGTTAATATGCATCATTATTTCACTCATTCTTTCAATAGTTCTGAGCTGGCTGTAGCTCTGTGTTATTCTAGCTCTGAAAAGTGCTGGATAAACACTAGTGAACAAAATGCACAAAGTCCCTGTCTTCATCAAGTTGGGAGGAAACTATGGAAGCAGCCTGCCTACGATCCCTTCCTTCCCTCTGCAGGAGCAAGAGTATAGGTATTGACCCTTGGGAAAAGAGAAGACAAAGAAACACAGTATATTTTTTGATCTACTGGACTTCTACGTAAGCAGACACATGACACTTGCTAGGAGGAAGAGATCTTCTCTGTTGAAAGTGCTAGGCAGGATATCCTTGGCTAAAAGATTCCATAAGGTTAATATATTCAGAATCTATGGATTTATGAGGCGTGGTTCCCTGGTGAATGTGGACAACTTTCTGGAATATTGTCTTAGTTTGTTCAGGGTGCCATAACAAAATACCATTAACTGAGTGGCTTAAACAACAGAAATTTATTTTCTCATAGCTCTTGCCAAATCCTGGAAAAGTCTAAGATCAAAGAGCCAACATGGTGGGGTTTTGGTGAGAGCTCTCTTCCTGATTTCAGATGGTCCCTTCTCTCTGTGTCCTCAAAAGGAAGGGAGATAGAGAGTAAGTTCTCTTGTATCTCTACTTACAATGGTGCTAATCCCATCATGAGGGTCCTACCCTCATGACTTTATCTAAACCAAATTATCTCCCAAAAGAACCATGTCCCAAAACCAGCATATTGGAGGTTAGAGATTCAACATATGAAGTTTGGCCCACACAGTTAGGCCCACAACTGATATTCAATGGGGATATTGTATAAATTAATGCTTCTTATTCCATAAGTTGACTATGAGGACCTCATCTAGAGACATGATTATTCTGGGATATGTCTGATACAGGAAAGAAGAACCTAGGAGATGTTTTTGATGCCCGTGAACTCTCTGGCTTCTGTGCCAAAGCTTCTGGATTGCCTGTATCCTTCATGCTCAGTACAAACTGATCGATGGATACAATTTGACAATCTGATCCAAGATCTAGTGAGGATGCAGTGCACAAATAAGCACAGACACAACATCAAATTACAAATTTTGATAAATGTTATAAAAGAAAAAAATTTAGATTTGGGTGTCAGCTAAAGTTTCCTTGAAAAGGTGACTTCAGGTTAAGATCTGAATGTTAGTTTCAGATTAGCAAAGAGGGTTACAGGCTGGGTATGAAAAGGGAGTTACAAATTCTCTTTAGTTATTTGTATGTTTAATTGTTATCAGTTTTCTTCATTTCATTATTAATCTAATATTTGATAAAACATCAAGAGTGCATCATAACCGATGATTAAATCACTAAAAGTGTTAGCCATTCTTCAAGTCTTAGCTTAAAGGTTCTCTCGTCTGTTATCTTGTCTGTATCCCTCAGGTGGCTGGGCAACAATTTCCACATTTTATTACATCTCTCTAGTCTACTCTGCCCCTTGCCTGCCTTGAGATATACTTCTCTTACAGCATATATCACATTGATTCTCCTTACCTATCTATGAGACCCTTGATGCTAGATGACATTTTAAATTTATATTTGCACATTTTTTCTATCTTTCGCTTGTCCTATGTATTTTTATTTATATTTGTATATTTTTGTATACCTGGCACATAATTTTGTACACCTTCACAAATGTTTGCCAAATAAATATATCTTATGTTGAAAGTGTTTAAAGCATTTATATTTATTCTTATGCAAGGGTTAGAAACTATTAAGCATGAGTAAAATGATTGTTGACTATTTTATTTAGTTTTTGACTCCAGAGAGCTATTAACTATTCACATTAATTTGGTAATATCTATTAATATAACACTGCATGTATGTGTGTTGGGGAGAGGTGGGGGTGCAGTTGAGATAGTGTGTGTATTTATAGTTAAGACTTAGGATTTTGAGTAGTTCTCATTATTATTAACTTAGAAAAGTAAACTGAATTGAGAAACGTAAACTCAAGAAGCTTAGAAATCAAAATGATCTAATAAAAGAAAGTATAGTAATCATATAACGATATTTATTAAAACTATCTACAGGTCTATTAAACACCATGGAAAAAAAGTTACATAGTTACATTGTACGTAGAGCCAGAAGTAAAGTATAAAATGGTCCCCATAAACTCATATACCAAATCATTTTCATGAGTCCACAGCAATTTATCAGTTTAAAACTGGAGTCCTATATTATATTCAGTCTTTAGTGCACTAAAATGGTCAGGGCAAATACTGGATCCATAGTCTGGGACCTCACAGAGAGTTCATCCAGAGTGAGTGAACGAAAAGTGCTGTGACTGAATGAGCCCCACTGGAAAGCAACAAGGAGATTAGAAGGCAAATTTCATTTTAATATTTTTTCAGGCAAGGCAACCCTTGGTTGACATCACAGATTGCAAGGACCTTGTCAGCTTATAATCCCTTATTCTTTTTATTTTTACATCTACAGCACCTGGTCTTCCTAAGTGGTCTCCCATCCAAGTACTAACCAGGCCTGACCTTGCTTAGCTTCCGAGATCAGATGGGATTGGGCCTGTTCAGGGTGGCATGGCCATAGAGTATAGCTTTTATAATTGTCCATGCACTGAGTTTCAGCAGAGATCTTAATTTCTTCATAAAGCTTTGAGTCTCTGCCCAGTGTCATTTTATTCCAACCTGAAGGATCTGAGACGTGCTAGGCAGGTCTATTGGTAAAGAACTTCCTCAGCGTTGGTTTATCTGGGAATATCTTAAGGTCTCCCTCATTTTCAGATAGTTTTGCCAGATATATGATTCTTGGTTAAAAGCTTTTTTTCCTTCAACACTGTGAATATGTCAACCCACTGTCCCCTGGTCTCCACAGTTTCTGTTGAGAAATCTGCTCATTATCTTATTGGCAAAAATATGATGAAACTACCTCCTCTCAGCTTTACAGATGTTAATAATGTACCTTATCTTATTCAACAGAACATTTTCCTATAGTATCATGGTATGGGTTATTTTATGTTTTGCTTTTTAATGTAAATGTATAGAAGGCAACTGGATGTATGAGACCAGAGTAGAGGGGAGATGCCAAGGCTGGACATATAATTTGGAAGTCATCAGAGTAGTGACGGTATTAAAACCATAGGATCAAATGAGATTGCCTAGAGTGTAAAAAATATAAGGTCTTGAAACCAAGAAGTGAGGAAACCACTGGTTTATATCCAGCCATGATTGGTCCATGTCTTGCTCTGACCTCATAAAGCACCATTGTGATGGAATTAGAAAAAACTCCTATAAAGGCCCTGACTGGGCTGAGGTTTTTGTCCTTAGAGCCCAGGAAGCTGATTTGTGGTGACCTGTTGGACTTGGACTAGTTAGCTTGTTTTCTCCTTTTTTTGTTGTTGTTTTGCTTATTTTTCCTCTTGCCTTTACTTTCTTTTTCTCATTTTTTTAATTCTCCTTTTTCTTATTTTTTTCTTTTTTCTTTGTTCTTTATTCTTTTGTTTCAATATTTTCATTTTCTTTTCCTGTTTTTTTCTTTGTTCTTTTCTCATATTTTTTCTTTGTTTCTTTGTTTTCTCATTTTTTTCTTTGAAAATTTTTTCAGTTAGTATTGGTAGTTAGCATCGTTAGTACATTTAGTAGAGTTAGTATTGGTATTGTTAGTATAGTTAGCATTGTTTATTAGTATTAGCACAGTTAGCATAGTTAGCATTGTTCATTAGTATTAACACAGTTAGCAATAGTTAGCATTGTTTATTAGTATTAGCACAGTTAATTAGTATAGTTAGCATTTTTTATTAGTATTAGCACAGTTAGCATAGTTAGTATTGTCTGCTAGAATAGTTTACAGTGATAGTATTATCAGTTAGTGTAGTTAGTGGTCACTATGCCACATGACCTTGCAGCCACCTCTATTGGCCACTACCAGCTCTTGCACACCATTGGCGAGGGCAGCTTTGCCAAGGTGAAGTTGGCCCGACATATTCTTACCGGGGTAGAGGTGGCTTTCAAAGTCATTAATCGGCGGGGCGCCTATCGACCTTTACAAGAAATAAAAACCATGAAAAGCCTGAACCACCCCAATATTGTAAAATTATATCAGGTGATTGACACCGAATACACCATCTTCCTTGTAATGGAGCACGCGAGCAGAGGGAGCTTATCTGAATATCTTCAGCGTTTTGGCTGTATGAAGGAGCATGAAGCCCGAGGCATCTTCAGACAGCTGATTTCTGCTGTGCATTATTGCCACCAGAAGGGCACCGTCCACAGGGACCTGAAGTCAGGGAATGTGCTTTTGGATGCTGAACTGAATGTAAAACTAGCAGACTTTGGACTCAGCAGTGCACATGTTGGCCACAAGCTGCGTACTTTCTGTGGCAGCATTCCTTATGTCGCCCCAGAGGTCTTCCTGCGACAAGGCTACGATGGCCCCGGAGCTGACGTATGGAGCCTGGGAGTTATCCTTTACGAAACTATTACCGGAAAATTGCCGTTTATGGCAACAGATTTGACTGTGCTACGGAAGAAGATCCTGAAAGGACGATACCAAGTCCCCTATTCCGTGTCCTTTTTGTGCAAGAACATTCTGAAAAAAATTTTGACACTTGATCCCCAAAACCGAGGAACTCTTGAAGAATTGATGAAGGACCCATGGGA
>NW_006494614.1:29012525-29024964 GCF_000325575.1 Pteropus alecto | reverse complement strand
ATCTCCACCTGGAACTCCACCTGGGTGAAACTTCAGAGACTGGACTGTTTTTTCCTGAGGCCCTTCTCCCCGCCTCTGCTCCTCTCTTCTTCCATGTTCGTGAGGAAGGGGGTGGTTCTTATTAAAGTACTTGGTTTTCCCCAAGTCTTATAATAAACTGTATGCTCTACGAAAAAAACAAACAAACAAACCCGTGTGATGCAATGGTTTTCATTATATTCACAGGTACGTGCGACCATCACCAGAGTCAATTTTAGAATATTTTCATTACCTTGAAAAACTCCTTACTCTTTAGCTGTCATTTCCATCTGCCACATCCCTCTCCCCCAGCCAGAGGCAACCACTAATCTACTTTCAATCTCTATAGATTTCTCTATTCTGGACTTTCATATGCATGGAATCATATAGTATGTGGTCTCTTGTGACTGGCTTGTTTCACTCAGCATAATGTCTTCGAGGTTTGTCTATGTTATAGCATATATTAGTACTTCATTCCTTATTATGGCTGAATAATATACATGTCATTGTAGAAATATACCATATTTGTTTATCAATTTGCACATTTATAGATAATGAGTTGTTTCCATCTTTTGGTTATTATAAACAATGCTGCTATAAACATTCAGTTACAAATTTCTGTGTGGACATATGTTTTTATTTTTGTTGGGTATTTACCTAGGAGTGGAATTGCTAGGTCATATGATAACTGTATTTAATCATGTCAGGAACTGCCGGACTGTTTTCCAAAGTGGCTGCGCTACTTTATCTTCCCACCAGCAGTGCGTGAGGGTTCCAACTTTTCCACATCTTGCTAACATTTATCTGACTTTTTGATTCTAGCTATACTACTGAGTATGAAGTGGTATCTCTGTGATTTTGATCTGCATTTCTCTGATGATGTTGAACAACTCTTCGTGGACTTATTTACCATCTGTATATCTTCTTTGGAGAAATGTCTATCTGGATCTGTTATAGACTAAATGCGTGTCCCTCAAACTTCAATGTTGAGCCTTAACCCCTAAATTTGATGGTCTTTGGAGGTGAAGGCTTTGGGAGACAATTAGGTTTAGATGAGGTCATTAGGGTAGGGCTCCATGATGAGATCAGTGTCCTTATTGGAAAAGAAAAGAGACCAGTTCTCTTTTTCTCTCTGTCCACCACATGAGGACACAATGAGAAGGCAGCTGTCTGCAAGCCAGGAAGTGGGCCCTTATCAGAAAGTGAATCTGCTGGCACCTTGACCTGGGAATTCTCATCCTCCAGAAATGTGAGAAATAAATGTCTTGTTTAAACTACCCAGTCTGTGGTATTTTGTTATGGCAGCCTGAGCTGACCAATATAGAATACTTTGTCAATTTTTAAAAAAATTTATTATTAATTTTGAGTATAAAGTTAGACATTTATATAGTTTATAAAACAATAGACATTTATATAGTTTATAAAACAATCCCCCCAGTCGATTTTTAATTGAGATATTTATTTTTTATTATTGAATTGTAAGAGTCCTTTATATATTCTAGATACTAGTTCCTTTTCAGACATACATATGAATACAAATATTTTCTCTCATTCTATGTGTTGTTTTTTCACTTTCTTGAAGATATCTTTTGAAGCACAAAAGTTCTCAATTTTGATAAAGTCCAACTTATCTTTTTTTGGTTGCTTGTGCTTTTGATGTCAAATCTAAAAAGCCTTTGCCAAATCCAAAGTCATGAAGATTTAGCCTTATGTTTCCTTCTAACAGTTTAATAGATTTTACTCTTAATTTAGGTCTTCAATACATTGTGAGTTGATTTTTGTAGATGGTGTGAGAAAAATATCCAATTTCGTTAGTTTGCCTGTAGCTATTCAGTTGTCCCATTGCCATTTGTTGAAAAAATGATTCTTTCCCCTATTAAGATGGTCTTGGCACCTTTGTCAAAAATTACTTGGCCATATATGTGAGGGTTTATTTCTGTATTCTCAATGCTGTTCCAGTGTATTATGTATCTGTCATTATGCTAGCACAACATAGTCTTTTTTTTTTCACTTTTAGAGAAGCTTTTCTTTTTTTTTAAATTACTATATTAATTCTGATTATTTTCAAGTATGCAGTACATTGGTTAGACATCTATATAGTTCATAAAACGATCCCACCAATTGCTCCCTCCCTCCCCTGGTCCTTCACCTAGACAACATATTAATGCTAACTACATTCCCTATGCCATGCTCCCCATTGCCGTGACCATCCATCAGCTACTAATTTGTACTTCTTTAACCCCTCGCCCCATTCTCCTAGCCCCCCAAACCCCCCTGCCCTCTGTCCGTCACTAAATTGTCCACTATATTTGTGAGTCTGTTTTTGATTCGTTTGTTCTTTTTGTTCCTTAGATTCTACAGATAAGTGAAATCATATGGTACTTATCCTTCTCTGACTTATTTCACTCAGCATAATGATCTCTAGGTCCATCCATGGTGTTGTAAATGGTAGGATTTCATTTTTTTTTAAATGGCTGAGTAATATTTCATCGTTTATATGAACCATAATTTATCCATGTCAAGACTCTTAATTTAATTACATCTGCAAAGACCTCTTTTCCTTAGCAGATAACATCTGCAGGGATTGGGACTTGACATTTTGGGTGGCCATTATTCAGCATACTACACTTGTTATCCTGTCCACCTGTAGTACTCTTTTCTTTCAGTTTCTTCCTCCTCTTTAACACTTCAGGGTGTTATGAGCCAGAAATCACAGATGAAGATCGAATATATATGAGAAATATTTTTTGTCACTGGAATGACCTAACACCCTAAAGTTGTAACACCCGTATGTGAATTTATACCAGCTTTAACTTTATGAACATATAAAAACTCTTCTCCTTCATAGCTCTGACCCTAACATGGTGTTGAGGTCACCAAATTACATCTTTATACATTGTATGTCCAAAAACATAGACTAATAATTTTTTTTTTACTGCATTAGTCCCTTTAGTCAAATAAAAAACAAACAGTATAGCTACAAACCAAAGTCACAATAGTACTAGCTTTTTAAAAAAACTTTATTGATTTTTATTTATTTTCTTAAGCGAGGCAACCTTTGGTTGACCTCACAGATTGCAAGGATTTGTCAGTTTACAATCCCTATTTTTTTTATTTTTTAGACCTACAACACCTGGTCTTCCTAGGTGGTCTCCCATCCAAGTACTAACCAGGCCCAATCCTGCTAGCTTCTGAGAACAGACAGGATCGGGCTTGTTCAGGGTAGCGTGGCCATAGTAGAAGGCTAATTTCAAAAAACTGCTTTTTATCTCTTATTTCCTATGCTCACTCATAAATGTTCCAAAAAAACTGCAAGATAATTAATTTCTTATAATTCCTACTTAAGCTGACTTCTACTCCGAATTGACTCGAATTAGTTGAAAGCAAGTTCATGTTGCATATAGATAACATCTTGAAAAGCTTGAAGGCAAAGAAATATGGACTATTTGCAGTATGAAACCACACTTTTCACATCCTCTCTAATTAAATTTTTGAAGCAGATAATATAAGAAGCTCAAATGTATATTGATGATGGTGGAGCCAATTCTTAGAATAGAGGAGGAATGTGGACTCTCCCTCAGCCTAGTCAGGTTTTAAGTAGTTTTTGTTGTCTTTTCCTGTTTAGGGCAAATCCAGAGTGAGTTACAGGAGTGATATATATGGAAAGGTAATAATTCAGTTGTTTTCAGAGACTTTCTCTAACATCTCTCTAAGTCTTTTCCAAATTTATCCTTCCCCAACTCACTGCCTATGAAAGGAAATTAGAAGGAATAATTGGTGAAAATTGGTGAAACTTTAGGGAAAATTGCAGATACGCTGGCAAAATTTTGCCAGCGTATCTGCAATTTTCCCTAAAGTGATAGAGATGAATGTTGAAATCTCTATTTATTCTTGAATTCTGCATTTCTGCATCCAATACAGAATTTGTTTTTGAATCTCATTAATTCCCTTTCCTTTCTCTTCTCATTGACAAAGAGGCTGGCAGTCCTGCTTTCTCTCCTAAGTCTGTCTGCTTTAACTTGGCTCCTGTATCTCTGGCTTCCCATTTGTAGGTCTAATGTCATGACCCAGTTTCTAGTTCAAGTTAGCTTGTAACTCACCTCCGAGCCAAAGGGAAAAGTAGAGAGTGAAAGATATGTTTATTTATTGTAACAATATACTCTAAAGGCTTGTTATTAGTCATGATAATACAATCAAAATAATATTAGGGATATGGATAATTTGAACACTTGATAACATTTTATTTGATCAAATCTAAGATGTCTTTAGATAGGTCATCATGTTATATACCATTAAGGAAAAGAAAATGCTCTTAGCTAAACGCTTGACTTTAAGATATGCCTCTTTTTCAGAGAACTTAAAATGTGAAAAATGTACATCTGAATATTTGAGAAAAGCTGTATTTAGATCAGATACTTTTTTTTCCCTTAACATACTTAGATGCACTGAACACAATAACAGGTCAGAGGCTCAGTGATTTCTCTCTTTCTAAAGTTGGGAAATCTGTTATTAGCATTAAGGCTTCTTAAGCCTTGGTCAGATATGTTTAGCAGTTTCTACACCAAAGGAAATTTTAGCTTTATAGGACAGTTAGCAATATCTTTTTGCTGTCTTAATTTGGGAAGATTATTGAATGACTGGCTAGTTATTAATATTTTAGACTAAAAAACAAAAATAATTAAAAAGTAACATACCTATTTACACTTACTATATCATCAAGTGCACAATTCCTGAAGGCAACGCAAAGAAAAATGTGTGTGTGTGTCTTGTATACACATTAGGGTTTATAATGTACCCTTTGTTTTAACTTATAAAATATTTAAAGGTTTCTACCAAGTATTTTAATTATTTCTGTTTCTTTCATTTGTCCTGTGACTTAAAGGGACTTTTGAAGATGTATCTCGAGATATAATTAATAAATATTTGTAACATTACTTTATAGTGGAAAATTAAATTCTAAACAGCTGATTAATATAAGAAACTTTACAATATAACTTAATTAAAAATTGGGAGCTTCCTGTGTTTTTATAAACGTGATTAATATGTTCAGTGCACATTAAACGTACTTAATATGGTCGACAGGTTTAACTATAATTTCTCAAATATCTTCTGAAATATTATAGTGATAATATAATTAGATTAACTAAAAAAATCCCTTATTGACAAACGAAATTATCTAGCTCTTCAAAATGTCAATAGAACAAATTAAGAAACAATTTAACAACATGATAATTTCCAAGGGCAATTTTAACCATAATAATCTGTAAACATACTCTAAGTATAATTATGGATAATAAGTCATTATATGAAGTGAAGATATCTGTACACTAATAAAGTGGGGAAGTATTAAAAGTTCTAAATAATTTATAAATATTATAATGAATAGATATTTTACTCAGGGCTGGTTTTAGAAATGAGGCCACTTAAATCATGATTTAGAGTGTGGCCTGCATATATTCTTATTTAAAAGTCTCTTTCTTCTTGTCTTCTGTGTGTGTCTCAAATGTTCAAACAGCTTTAAAAATATTAAAATATAATAAAGTAAATAAAGGCTGCTATTTGATATCAGAAAATTCAGCTGCCATTTCTGCCTTTGGAATGCCATGGTTTTCTTTTACTCAAAGCAGATGATTAGAATACTTACGTCTAAGGATTACTGAGAGACACACAGGAGAAAATGTTTGCAAAAGCCTTTTTTAAACTGTGAAGTATCATGATTGGCAGCTAGTACTTTGTTAGGGATTAGGGGCAGCTGACTGGTAACTAAACTCCTTAAGAATGGTCCAAATAGAGAAAGGAAAATTACTGAACACCAGTTATGATCTGGCTGCTGCTGACCCTTGGTGTTTTGGAATTTAGAGACCTGTGGAAGAGGAGTCTCAAAAAGCCTTTTGTGTCTAAATAAGGCTTGTGTGATTGAATCCTAACGTTTTTGGTTTTAAGTCTTAGAGTTAAGAATATAATTCTTAAATGCTTTTGAAGATCGGATTTGTTCCATATTTTTATCTTTAAAATGGTGATTGAAATTAATAGTAGTTTAAAATTAGCAAAAAGTAAGTTGAAATTAAATTTTATGAACCTTTTAATAGAGTATAAATATCTAGATCAAATATATGCAATTTATGCTGCTCCTCAATTATACACACTAATTGCAATTTGATATTTTTTTTCATTGTAACTTTCCTATAAAGCATCTTCTCTCTTATAATATTTCAATAGATTTACCAGAATGGATGTTTAAAGGACAAAATGGGTAGGCTGTTTAGATTAGATATCTTTGTATATCTATGAAATTACAGTCTGTGAAGCTATTATTGACACTGGTATGAATGATGCCTGTTGCACAGAGTCATGACAATTTGTTAGCAATGCTTTCTGGCCTGAGTGACATTTTTCACATTACCTACATTCTTTGTCCTGGACTCTTTTCAAAGCTCTTGCTGTTGATTAAATTCTAGGCCAGGCAATTGCTAACATCTCCAAAATGTAATATTTTTGAAATAGCTTTGAAAATGCTATTTCATTCACACATTTTGGAAGAGTTTCTTTTCCTATATAATACCATATGTTCAGCTTCTATCATATATTCCCAATTCAAAAAACCTTCTGTCTTACAATGCATCACATCAATCAACACGCTGTTTATTTGGAAGACATTTGGTCATAAGCTATAACATTCCTTCCAGATACAAATTAAATGAAACCCCAGCATACAGTTCTCCATCATTCATCATTCCAGGTAGTTGGACAAGACAGGCTTTAATGACTTGAAAAGCTCTTCCAAAGGCAAGAAAGCTCCAGACATTTTGGTGTGAAAAATACTATGATGACACTGAATTCGTGCCTAGTTTCTCTCCAGTAAAATATATTTCTGGGACTTTTTGAGAAAACCAATAATATCCCTAAGCAACTCTCAATTTCTTTAAAATTTCAAAAAGACTCTCTCTCCCTCCCTCTCTCTATCCCTCTTTCTCTCTCCATTTGCCCCAATTCCACCTCCCTCATTTCCTCTACTCTTCATTTAAACCTTTTTCAAATGACTGTTAGAGTGTTTCTATACAAGAAGCAGAATTTGGCTAAAGGCTATCTACACATGGGCATAAAACAGAAATGAACAAACATCTGATAGATACCAGTGGCCTGATCTATATCTCTTAGTAGATTTTCTAAACGAAAAATCATTTTACTTTCATTCTCTGTGCAAATAAGCTTTCGCCTGTACTTCCATTAATCTCAGCAGTATTTTTGTTTTGCTTTTATTTAACCATTTGTATTATTTCTGTATATTACAAAACATTAATATCTTTGAAAAAAGAAATGCTCTTAAGGTAGTTACTCAAATAAAGAGAATTATTTTGTGCTGCCCAATGTATTTTACCCACTTTGGGAACCCAAACTTTTTTTCATTACTTTGTTATTTAAAAACAAAAATATGTGTTTAATTAGCATATGAAATAGAAGATACAATGAAATTACATAATGAATGAACATGCAAATGTAATCACTTAGCATCATAAAGCTAATTAACAGCAGAGAGGATGAGTATTTTCACCTTTGGTAGTTCTGATTCCATTTTAATTTTCTGTATCATAATTGCAGTAAAGAATACTCTCAAAAGTTAATTCCTTTTGGTTTAAGGGCATCTATTGTATTTGCATTTTTATATTTGTTACTCTAGAAGTAAATGCAAAGATGTCACTGTGTCAACATCCTTAGCAGATGAGAATCAAGGTAGGGACTTGGTTGTTTTCTTGTAATTATAAGAGTTTACCATTCAATTCAAAGAGTATACTGAAAATAAGTCAAGTTGATTAAATCTTAATGCATAGGCATCTTTTTTGTAAAAAGGATAATTTAATAGAAAAAGTACAATTCTATTTTATGTTTACTTATAAATTTGAATAATATTTACTTGTCTATCACAAGGTTTATTGAAAGTCAATGTTGAAAATTTTTAAAATAATAAATGTATGATTTGTTGATAGAAAATGTACATATATTCAATTAATTTTTCCTTATTTCCTTCCACCATTTCTCAATCTCTCTCTCTATTTCTTTCTACGTTCCTTTCTTTCAAACATTAAGCATCCACAGTGAGCAAAGCAAAGGGATAGAAAGTGCATTTATTCATTGGGGTCTCAAACTGGAATTCTTTTTTGCCAGAATAATGCCTTTGCTATCACCGATTTACTCTCATCAGATTTTTTAAGTTTGCCAATTTGATTAGAAAAGTGAAAAAAGCTTAAGATTCATCATTTGAATTTTGGAGCTTTTAAGTCTATAGAGATCCAGCCAAAATTTGCTACTGACATTTTGAATAATGCAGATGGAGACGACAACTCAGACTGTACCAGCTGGAGAAGGTTCCTTAAAAACACTCTTCTCATGCCGACACAGTAATTTTATATGAAATGTTTCTTATTATTGTGTTTTAATTGCAATAGCAGTGTTAGTGAGCATCGGGGGTGTTTTACTAATCAGTTGTGGTGTGTGAACCTTGGACATAGCTCCTTAATCAGAGTGAGCCTTTCTCTATTCTATGGCATAGATATATTGCCATAAGCTAGAACTGTTGGGTAACTAGTCAGACATGAGCGACAAGGGTAACAAGGGAATAGATGCCCAGCCCAGAGATCGCCCAAAGAACACCCTATTGGTAGTTAGAGAATCCCTCCTGCATCCCCACAAAAGACAGGAGGGTCATAGTCTTAGCTGGCCTAATCCAGCTACAGACACCTGCGCAGAAGGTACTACCCTAATTTGCCCACAATTTAAACTTCATTATAATACTATGTTTATGCCTGGAATATACATGAATCTAATTATAACAGACTGAACTCTGGGTAAGTACATGTGCACTAGGCAAAGAGTTATATAGCAGCCAGGTGTCAATCAAAATGACCTCACTTGCCAATCAGCTAGGAATGTCTTTGGAAACACTCATCACAGTCCACATATAAGGCAGACATTCCCATTTCTGAGATCTTTTTTCTGCCCTTCTGGGCCCCTTTTGTGTGGCCTTTTGCAGTCCTTTTGCCTTCTTCTTTGTGGCCTTTTTGTGCTGGTTACAGGGCTGAGACCATGTGCCTCCTTGGGGCATGCTTTATCTTTCACCATGTGCTTCCTTGGGGCATCCTTTGTCTTTCTAAAATATGCTTTTAATAAATCTTTTCTAAATCTCAATGGCCTGTGATTCTTCCTCGTGTCCCTTTAGGAAGAACTGAGGGGAAATGCTAAGTACACTTCTGAGCCGCTGTTATCCATCTTCCTGCCCTCTGCCGTTGGGGCGACATCGAACTCCAATCGGCTCCAATGGTGACAGAGTTACTCACAGTGTCATTGCTAGGATCTACTGATATAACGAATATGAAAAAAAGTTTGAACAGTAGAGGGTAATGCAGAAAGACAAAAACATATGTCAACACAGAATGTAAATTATGTTTTCCCAAACTTTTAAGAGGATTTGATTTACAACCCTAGAATAAAACAATATTGTACTGAGAGCATTTCTAGATTCCAAAAATATAGATTTAAATGTACTGTGTCAGTCACTGCAAACCCAAATAGGAACAGTTAAGGTACTAAGAAAATTCAGAATATGCTGCAACCTTAGCAATGAATTAATTAATCAGTTTTGCAAATCTAATGACCATCATTCATTTTCTCAGCCATTCATACACATATTGAGAATTTGTTGTTTAGTTTATTATTTTTAAACTTGGGGAAGTTTCCCAGGATGACAAACTTTGATTGTGAGCAACTTCATAAACCATCTATGTTAAACTGTGTTCCTTAGTTTTTAAAGCGATAATCCTAAGGTTCATGAAGGATTAAGTACTCTTCTGACTCAGGACAAGTAGAGCTGGAATGCCTGCCTTTTTTTTAACTTTATGAAATTTTTCTTATTTTATTATCTATCTACTCATAAAATTAGGTCGGACTTGTTTTTAATGCCTCCAATAAACAAGAAAAATGTGCCTGCAGCACGAAAAATCCTGTGACTGCCTTGTATTATTTGCAACAGACGGATCTAATTTGTATTCGGACAACTATAACTAACTAGAGAAATAAAATGGATGCTACGACCGCTTTTTCTCTTCAATTATTTAGTAAGGATGAAGTGTCAGTCGGCTAAAAGTAATGATGCAGTGGCTATATTTAGTGTTAAACTTAAGATAGAATTCAAAATAGAATATGCACATATACACGCATACGAACAATAGATTAGTCGCATTGAAGGTTAAGCAAGCCATAACCACCATATTACTTTTAGGAGACCAACGTATTTAAACTCAATTAGTTGGTGTTGACAAGAGGCTTAAAATTCTTCTCTCATATTATGCACATAGAATGATATTTTTTCTTTAAACATTTCTATATTAGAAAATAAATTATTTGAAGGTTAAGAATCTATCTATTGAGCAGTAGTAGTAGAATTCATTTATCCATGACACATCCTTCTAGACCAAGGATATAATGAGTGTTAAGAAAATCTTAAATGTATTATAAAGCAAACTAAAGAAATTAGATGTAAAGTACCATTCTGGGTTTAACCCTAAACGCAGTAACCTTTGTTCATGTATTTCATATACATTTCCAGATTTCTCTTATGCACAGACTCCACTTAAAGTAAGTTTCATATTTTTTGAAACTTGCATGTATCATTGGATGTGGTAATACTCATCATGATACTAGTTGTAACTTTTAAAAAGCAATAAAAAATAAAATTCACAAATCACTACGTTTTATTCTATCACTAAAGGCAAAGCATTATTATTTGAACAGCAGATAACTATTCAAAGTATACCTTATTGTTCCACATTTCAGTTAAGTACTGAAATAACAGAAAATATGTGGGCTATAATTTTAACATAGGATTCCACATGCTTTTCTGCCTCTGTTGTCACCAAACTTTTTTACTCTGGAGACCATCTCTTCATTAGGCACCAATGGCTAGACATGAGTTAGCTACTATTTTGGTGAAGGAAAGGGTCATAATAAAACCCCAAATTGAAGGCAATGATTTCATGACTGTGAAATAAAAGCAGCTAGCCTTAGTTTAAGACAGAAATATTCAAACACTGACTTAAAGGGTGAATATTCCCAACCTTTTCCCCATTTCTTTCAATGTTATGATTATATGATTGGTGGGAATAGGTGAAAAGTGACTGCACCAGCAGGGGTGCCTCCTGACTCAAAGATTAAAAGTGTCAAAAGACCACATGTCATTTTTCACTAGCACAGGGACCACGTGGAAACTAAGTGAGCGAACAGTTACCACTCGTGTTTTTTTCTGGTAGAGACAGCTAACTCATTAAAAGCTCAGTTTACAAGAACTCCCTTTCTGACCAATTTTTGTGAACAAACCTCATTCAACAGTCAGGAAACTAGAGGACCTGCCTACCAATCATATCAGAAATGGAGGTGAAAAGCCTGGACACCTACAGGAGTAGTATGAAGGAGATGTCCCTTCAGCTGATCAAGGAGAGGAAATATATAACTGAGAACTCCCAATAATCTTAGACAATGCCAAAAGATCCTCTTCTGGTACAAGTAAGATTCAGAAAGAATTTAAACACAGAATACTTTTCTTTAGAACTAAGGAAAAGAATTTAAACAGAGAATACTTTTCTTTAGAACTAAGGAAAAGGAAGGAGAACAATTTGGAATAGACACAAAAGTAGCACACTAATTTGATCAAATTCTTTCCACTATAGGAATTTAATGACAGATGGTCTTGGTTCATTACTGACACAGACTACTTCTTACACATATAGCTTACAATGTTATGAAATTAATTAATTGGGGATGCATCCAACATTGTTTTAAAAAGCTTATGTTGTGAAACATATTACATAAATCAATTTCGAGATGTTCAAACTTAAAAAAAAATTGTAAAAGAAAAAAATCCGTAAGTTATATTTAATTCATGTCTAAGCCAAAGATAAAAAAAAAAATTAAAGAAAGGATATCATCCTATCACTAACCCTGTCATAAACAAAGAGCATGATGATGCTTTTATTATTATTAATATTAGATCAGGTGTTTTGGAAATATTTCTTCTATATACAATTTATCTCAAAAATATTTACACAGCCACTATGGAAAACAGTATGGAGGGTCCTCAAAAAACTAACAATTGATCTACCATATGATCCAGCAATCCCTCTACTGGGTATTTACCCCTAAGACTTGAAAACATATCTGAAAAGATATTTGCACAACAATGTTCACAGCAGCATTATTCATGATGGCCAGGACATGGAAGCAACTGAAATGTCCTACCATAGATGATTGGCTAAAGAAGCTGTGGTACATATATACAATGGAATATTACTCAACCATAAGAAGAGATGAAATACTTCCATTTGTGACAACATGAATGGACCTCGAGATAATCATGCTAAGCAAAATAAGCCAG
>NW_006494614.1:28957066-29012391 GCF_000325575.1 Pteropus alecto | reverse complement strand
CAGATCTCGGAAGCTAAGCAGGGTTGGGCCTGGTTAGTACTTGGATGGGAGACCACCTAGGAAGACCAGATGCTGTAGGCGTAAAAAAAATAAAAATAAATAAATAAATAATAAGAAAGAATAAAAAATTTTAAAAAGTTGATGTACACCATTGTCAAATACCTTACTGTCTCTTCTAAGAAATGAAAGCTCTAACTTACACTTCCTTTTCCAACTTGTATATTGTGAGGAATCCAGTAAAGATATAAAGGAGTCTGTAAAGCCCAGAATGATTTGCTTAGGAATAGAAATATACCTGAATCTACCTACTCTTTTCCAACTTCATCGCCAACACAGAAAGCCAAGCTACTATCACCTTTCACTTGGACTAAAATAATAGATGCATAAATGGTCCCTACTTCTTCACTTGCTTCCAATTAATTTTCTATGCTGTAATTAGGTAATATCTTAAAAAAATCAAAATGTGTTCATTTATTCTATTGCTTAAAAGTTCAAAGATTTCTTATTGCATAAGGTTAAAGAAAAACTCAGCATGAGTAAAAGTTGCTGACTAATCTAGCCCTGCCTACCTCTCCTGGGTCATTTCTCACCACTTTCCTCCAGGCTTATAATGCTCCAGTAACTATGGATTTCTTATAATAGGCCAACCCTTTGCCCACCTAGGGGATTCTGCAAATGCTTTTCCTGTAGCTGGAATGGTGTTCCCCTTGCTGTAACTGTCTAATTTTAAGAAGCAGATCTCTTCTTAAAGCTCTTTCCTCAGAAGAAAAAAGGCTTCTTTGAACCTCCAATTTAAAATACTCATTCATCTTATATTGTCTTGTAATATCTATTTTACTTACATAGCAAATGGATTATAATTTGTAGTTATCTATTTATTTCTGTGATTATTTGTGTTATTTCTCTATCACCTCACTCTATTTCATGACTTTTGTAGTTGCTATACATTGAATACCCTGTGCCTAGCAAAGGCATGGCTAGTAGCAAACCAGTAAATAATAAATATTTGTGGGAGAGTAACTAAACAACAGAAGAGATGAGTAGGTGGATGAATGGACAGAGCCCAAGGCTAATATCCAAGGAAGAAAAAGTGTTTGATAGTCAAGTGTACAAGGTCCATTGTTGGCTAGGTTTAAATCTCAGATTTGCTATTTATTTTCTCTGTGATATTGGACAATTAATAAAGTTCTAAGCCTTTTTTAATCTTTCTTTAAAAGTTTTACTGTCATAGTAAAACTGAAATTATTTGTAAAATAAGAAAGATAGTAAAAATGAAGAGGTTTTAGGGAAAAATAATATGTTAATAAGTTATTGAAAGTCAGTGAAAGGCCAAGAAAACAGGTGTTTGGATAGCCTTAGATAAGAAAAAAGCACAAATACTGCCTCAAAAGAGGAGAGAGAATATCATATGGATACTGAAGGAAGGAAGGAAGAATAGATGATAAAGAAACATAGAGGATAAAATAACAAGTTCAGGACTACTGCTTCTAGTTTTGCTATTTCTTCCCACATTGGAATGAATATTATTTTAAAATGAAAATATCCAAAGATTGTTAGCACATTAATTTGTTAAAAATATTTTCAATAAAATAATCTATCAGGTTTTTTTGTTATCTTATATAATAATATATGTCCTCAATTATTATTAGGGCAAAGAAACAAAAATTTTAAAAATTGCATTAGTAAAAACAAGAGGCCATTTTCAAAAAACCTTTAAAGGAATTTTATAGTATCATTTTCAGTTCAAATGAGTAGAGACCTGAACAAAAAACTGGGATTTACATTGTAAAATATATTAAAATTGCATGTTTTTAAAATATATGTTTTGCCTTTGTCAAGCTAGTAGCAAGGGATTTATTTTACATCATTAAACATAATGACTTTTAGCATTGTAAAAATAGATAATATAAATACGATTTTGTTTGGTTGTTTGCAACATCTTGGTTCATATATTCTAAGATTTAACTGTAACACATAATCTAGTATGTTTTAAGTAACAGCAATTTTCTGTTAATTGATGTAACAAATAATAGTTAAAGCTACTTTTAGTTCATAGGACAAGTGCTTTAGCAAACTAAAACAAAACAAAACAAATAAACAAGGAAGGGGGGAACAATCTGAAGCTTGAAGTCCTCTGCAACAAGAAGATGCTAATAGATAATAAATAATACAGGTTGATTCTAACTAGCTTATGCTAAGCTGGCTTTTTCTTAGAAGTCCTGGGCAGCAAGAAGAGACAAAACAAGCATGAGTGCCCACTGAGACAGAGGGAGAAGTCACCTTCTCAACCAAAGTGGCGTGTGTGATGGCACTTGGGGATACTGGGCATGACTAGTGCTTCTGCTTCAGTTTCATTCCATAGTGAATCCCTCAATGTTGGAAGCTCAGTTGAGCTTATTAAACTCAGAGGTTTGAACCAAGAGAAATAAATTCTCATCCTGCCTCTCTGCTGGAGGAGAAAAAGAGCTCTCTAACTCTAAGTGCCCATTTTTCATTCCATCATCACACAGAAAATGATCTTTATAAAATAAAATGGAGACATGTGGCCCAAACAGACCTCTGTGACCACTGGGGGTCATCTTTATCATATGTGTTTATTATGTCCTGGAATTAAATTTGAGAGTTGAATTTTTATCAAAATAAATCTAAATTTGTACCCTTTTATTAGTCCTCAAAACAACTAAAGTTCCAAAATCTTGGGGGCATTTGAGCTCTGCTAGTACTAATAAAAAGAAATGGTGGTTTCCTTATTTTTAAGGTAAACCAAACATCTGACAAGCTCTAACTGGAACCGGCCAGTCTCAGTTTCAGCATTCTTTTCCAAATTACTCTCCTGAGTGATTATTTAAATACTCTGAAAATAGATAGTTTTTCATGGTTACTAGATTACAAGCCATCTTCAGGGCAGATTCCACATCTTCAAATTTACCTCCTTTCCGATAATGGTGCTTCACATGTGAAAAATTCTGTAAATATCATCTGAATAAATTTGTAACAAAATAATTCAGCTTTTTAAAATTTCATCATTATATTTAAAATAAAGCAGCAAAGTAGATATAGAGAATAAACAAGATCCAGGAGATTAATTTTGCTTTACAAATACCAATGTTACTCTCTGATTTTATAAGTAACTTTATTAAAATAAATATTTATTGGGACCTTTCTAACGACATGACCCTGACCTTGGTACTATGGATTAAACACTCGTTATTTCCGTGCACTCTATTGAGACAGGATTGACTACATCTTCCCGAATGAGCACCACACTTGCATCTTCCTGAGAACAGTAAGAATCATTTACAACAGTTAGCACTGAAAAGCACAGTTGATGTGATAGCATTTATTATAAAACATACTCATTTGAGGCAGTAATTGTTCTGCTACTAGGGCACAACCTTTTATAACATCCTTTAAACAGTTTTTTATGAAGATGGAACTTTAATTTTTTTAGAAGCTACCAAGTGCAATGCTTGAGTACCTTTCCTCATTTGTTTTTCATCATGTATCACTACCCAGAGGCGATCATTAGCTAATTTGCTGATTTATGGTTGCAGTTTATGAGCATTAAACAATGCTAAACTATTTTTATTCCTTCCTCATTGCACTGGCAGATGAAGAATGTCTGTCCTTTATATTTTTAGCTGTGTAAAGAAAATGCACCTCGCCTTATGTGTTCTTGGCTTCTATGACATCCGAAATTGCTGCCTTATTACTTTCCTGCTGGATCTTAACTGAAAGCAATGTTTACCTAGCTACCCAATCTGAAAGCTGCTAAAGTTCTTTGTGCTGCCACCTACGACAAAACAAGGTCAGAACACCAGTATAGCATGAGAATCTAATAGCTATTACTTATGCAGTATTCTAGTGACAGACATATTGAAGAGCAAAATTGGTTACCGCTGTGTAGGCTGACAGAGCCTGGCATCCTAGCTGTGAGAGACATGTTTTCATTATTCAATGAGATGCAAACATTCACATTCAAAACTTGTTTTGAATAAAGACAATCTATATTATCTTTGCATATGTGACCCAAATTTCACAGGAAAGAGGGGAAGGATTTCGAATGCATCCTGGGACTGACCTGGTAGCTGAGTTTCACGTGTCTGAAGAGCTGAAAAGGCCAGGGTGTGAAACAGCATTAAGTATGCATCTAAATTTGCAGACAAAATACACATATCAGATGGACAATAACAAGTGCTGGCGAGGATATGGAGCAATTAGTACTCTTATACACTGCCGGTGGGAATATAAAATGTACAGCTGCTTTAGAAAATAGTCTGGCAGCTCCTCAAAGAGTTAAAGATAGTTATACTATGACATAGTAATTCCACTCCTAGGTATATACCCATAGAACTGAAAACAAATCAGCACAAAAAGTTGTACATAAATGTTCATAGCAGCATTATTCTTAACAGCCAGAAAGTGGAAACAACCCAAATATCATCAACAGATGAATGGATAAACACAATGTGGTATATCCGTAGAATGGAATATTGTTCAGCCATAAAAAGGAATAGAATACTGATGCATGCTACAACATGGATGAACCTTGAAAAAAGTGAAAGAGGCCAGACACAAAAAGCCACACATTCCATTATATGACTCCATTTTTATGAGATGTCCAGAATAAGCAAATCCATAGAGATAGAAAGTAGATTGGTGTTGGCCAGGGGCTGGAGGGAAAGTGGAATGGAGAGTGAAAGACTGATAATGGGCATAGTTTATTTTTGGAGTGATAAAAAATTCTGGAATTAGACTGTGGTGTTGGCTGCACAACTGAGTGTACTAACAACCACTGAATTTGTACTTTAAAAGGATGAATGATATAGTGTGTCAATTATATCTTAAAAATTCACGTTATTTATTGACATCTTTTTGTGATATGCAACTTCATAGTAGACAATGTTAGGAGCGATTTTTCTATCTGTTCATAGAAAGCTTATTTGGGTTAATTTCTTTTAACAAGCCCAGAATTTAGTTTTTAAAATATAGTTGTTAATATATCACTTGATCTATCACATTTGATATTTTTTACCTCTTTTTATTGAATGAATCCCTAATTCTCTTTGTTTGAATTTTTTTAGCATGCTTAATGTGACAACTTTTCTGTTTCTGATAATGAGAATTAAGTCATCGTTAATATTTACAGTGGTTTAAAATCTGAGCTGTTGGAGAGGGAGATGAGGAAGATGATCATGCTGTTTCTACTTTGTGATTCTATTTCTAGAAGTCTAATGGAAATAGAATTCTATCTCTCATCAAAAATAAATACATTGAAGATCTCAAATTATCACACTTCTCAAAATTTTACTACATGATTCCAGATATTTTATTACCTTTCACTGGGACTATAAAAATGGTCTCTTAACTGGTATCACCTGATCTCTGGCCCCATCTCTAATTTATCCTACACATTTAATCTTCACCAAAGCACATTCTGTTACAGGGTTCCTTTCCTCAGAAACCTTTGATAAATCTTAATATAATTTTTGGTATGGTATTTTCACTTTTCTCCCCATTTCCTATCTCAGTAATTCCTATTTGTACCTTACACTGTCTCCTATTTTCTATTTTCTCACACATTCTTGCCATGATCTTGGTGATACCTCACTGCCTGGAATAACTGCATTTCACTTACCCCTGTCAATAGTCCATCCAACTCTTAAGGCTTCCGTCAATGGCAAGAAACATGAAATCTCATTAACTCAGGAACTTTTTCTTGTTCTCTAGTTTAACCATAGTGACCAGAACAGTGCCTGGCACCAAGTAGACATTTAAGCAACAAATATCTTATTTGCAACATTCAAGCAAATAAGCAAAAAATAGTTTATAGTTAAATGAAGGCACTAATAACTTCTATATATCCTTTTTGATACTTCAATTCTCTCTCCTCTTCTAAAATCTTGTTAAACTACTTTTTCATTGTACTTAATATTCCACTACACATTTGAGTTATTTGAATATTTATCTTTATCTTCCTGTCTCTTATTCATTTATTATTTCCTGCATTTTTTTAAAACCTCACCTTGAACTTAGTCTCTGTAGAGTCAATATTGGCTGAATTAAATTAATCAACATAGCTCAATATCCCCACTTTGGAAACTGTATTTGCTTTGCATTTTTTCCACTGCAACCTGGCATACATAAATATTACAAGCTCAGAAAGAGAAAACCTTTACTTAACAATGAACAAAGTAAACTCTAGAAATTTTAATAATGTAGTTTTTATTTAAAATGGCATACATCGTGATATAGTTTCTTTGGGAATTTTGGATTTTTACAGAATGTGTCTTTTACAAATAATTGTGATTGACATATGAGACCACACAAATAAAAACCATTCAAAAGCCTGGGGCTTTTGAAGGTAAATGTATATAGTATGTAAATATATAAACATATAAGCATTTTCCTACTTTGCCAATAGTCTGATGGCAGAGGCTATCACCTCCCAATTCTGATTCACCTTTGAGATCAGAGTTGACGTCAATGGAATTTAAGAACATTTCTCACTAACTACTATTGGTGGAGGATGTGATGGTGGTGGATGTGGAGAGACTAAATCTGAGAAAGCCTCATTATCCATCATTCTTTCAAAGGAATATCAGTGTTTCTTAGAAGTTGTGCACCTCTCATTTCCTTACTATTACTGTAACTACCATTTCTGGGCAAGGGAAATATAGACCAAATCATAGAATACAGGACAAATTATATACTGCATGGAGAATATTTTCATGTCAATTTATAAGTGGATTTCTCACATAATATGATAAAAAAAATCTAAACCATAGTTGCTACCCTTATTTACCCCAAAGTGGCTACAATTTCCATAAAATGAGTCATATATGCATGTGTTACTGCCTTTTTGATTGCTTACACAGCACATGGCTGCTATCTAGCTGTTAGTTAATGAGTTCAGAAAAGTCTAACCTGAGCTGGGTTTTGCTCTATTTAAAATATTTCTCTATAAATATATTTCCATCTGAGAAATTAGAGTTAAAACTTAAGAACAGTAATTTGATAATATTTTAAAGTAATTTAATAGTAAATCATTGGCAAATACAAATTTCTCTATCCACTAAGATGTCCTGTAATAATTACAGAGATTTATAATTCAATTCTTAAAAGTAGAAGACATTCCTTATAGGCTTTAAATAGTTGCATAAGGTAAGGACTCCAAAAATAAACACCATGGAATCTGGTGGTTCTAAAAATATAAGATAAGATAGAGTTCTAGCAAAAAAAAAAAAAAAAATTTTACATACGCTACTGATAAGTATAGGCAATCATTGAGTAATTTGTTGGACGAAAACAGTGAAACGTTTTAAAAGTTACATTTACAATTATTTTTCTTCAATGCCTTTTAAAAATAGAAAAAAATATATATTATTTTGTTCCAGTAAAAGGGTAGTTATTGCAATACATGTATGATGGTTTTCAATGTCATAAAGACAGAGAATAAATTGTAACTATCAGACTATCATAGTTCTTCCTGAGAAATATACTTTACTTTCAAACATTTACTGAGTAAAAATTTCATTTTATATAAAGTGTATTATGGTCATTTAATACACACCAGAAAATTTAACCTAAATGAAGAAATTGGTTCTAATTTTATATTCTATTATATAAGGTTACACAATATTTCTCTCTACGTTTAACTTCTGTAAGGCAAGGACAAATAAAAATTAAAAATAAGACGCTAAATTCTCCCTGCTGAAAATAAGGGAGAAGTGTGTGTGTGTGTGTGTGTGTGTGTGTGTGTGTGTGTGTATCCTTTTGAATACCTAGGAATATCTTTCTCAAGGACCTGAGAGCTAGTCCATCGAAATGTAAACATCATGGGAGATGGCACTCTTTTCTCTCAGTTTCTGTGGGAGGGTAGGAGCCAAATTTGGTGGGCACCTCGCTCCAAATTGCAAAACTACCTCTAATCAGAAAGATACGAGAAGTTTTTATTTACCCTCTTTGGATAAAGCCAATTAGCTAACACAGATGGTCACCTCAATAACCAAAAAAAGTTAGGATGAACTCTGTGTGACAAATGGTGCTGTCAGATCCTCTTACTTGAAGATTAGTTACTGTTTATCTTGAAAATATGTATATAAAGGGTTGTAGCCACTTGGCTATATAAAAGGGTGAGATTTCTTTCTGTCTTTGCAATCTCTTAGTGGATTGCCTGTGATGTCAATCACATACTAGTTTAATGCTTATTCAATAAAAAACTTTTTTTATTATTGAATAAAATGTCAATCACATTCTAGTTTAATGCTTATTCAACAATTAAACTTTTTTCTCTACCACGTTGGTGGAAAGGATTTCTGGATTTGGAGATTTTGCTTTTAAATATTCCCCCAGTAATTCATTAAGTTATTAACATACATAGGTATGTGCTTTCAGAGCAACAAATGCTATCAATTAATTGTATTTTACAAGTCAGAATATATTTGATAAAGTTGTTAAAAATAGTTGCTTCTGCTTAATGTTATAAACTGATTCAACTGTTATTAAGAAATCACTACTACCCTTCCATAATTGGTATTTGTTAGATACTTTTGCATCCCTCTTCTCCTTGGTTTACTGACTGGCACACTTTTGGTAATCTCTAACCCCCTAGCCAACCATCTGTTACCGTACTAGGTCCTAAAGTTCAGGTTAGAAAGCAATTGCTTGAGTAGCATTATGTGCCAGGCTGTTCACAGGCTGTGAGTACAAAACAAGGCAAGATTGTCACAAGGGAAGTGAGCTCAGAAACCTGTCTTTTTAAAAATCTCCTAATACTGATGACCACATTTTATAAAACACCATTTATAAAATTGACTAGCTTGCCTCTATTTCCTTACACATCTAAACTCCTAAGACCTAACACATCTATAGAAAATTGCTTAACATATGTGCCAGTAAACAAGTAGTAGGTTGCAACGTTATAGGTACAATATTAACGTGGATAAAGCTTCCCATCTAGACATGAAGATAGAAGGAAATGCACTAAAAAATTATATGTTGAAAGAGATAGAGGTATATTTTCTATTTGCTGGATTGCAAAAGTTCCATATAGTCCATCTGCTCTTCAATGTATTTTATATACCTCATGTCATCTCCTTAAGGAATTTTTCTGATCACCAAATCCTGAAATCCACATCCCACCGCAGAATGCTACCATTACTTATTCGTATCTCTTTTATTGTGTTTATCATAATACATCGTATATCTGTTTATTTCCCTTTTATACTGTAAAGTACTTGAGGACAGGGTAAATTTGTTATTTATATTTTCTACCTGTGTTGAGTTGAAAAGCAGACACACAGTGTATAAATTTTGAATGGTTAAGTAAATGTATTTCTGCACAAATTTGAATTTAAGCATTT
Source organism: Pteropus alecto (assembly GCF_000325575.1). Taxonomy (NCBI): domain Eukaryota; kingdom Metazoa; phylum Chordata; class Mammalia; order Chiroptera; family Pteropodidae; genus Pteropus; species Pteropus alecto. The sequence continues at coordinate 29,003,026 of NW_006494614.1, read as the reverse complement.
TGTTGCCAGCAAAATTATTCAGACTTTGAAAGAAAGCAAAAAGATGGCCAGCACAATCTTTAGCTATCACACAGATACCCAAGGATTGTCTAGGGGTGAATCTGGTTCATCTCACTGTTCATTTTTTCATGCAGACTTTGCTTGCTAAAGGCTAGATTTTCTTTAGTAGAAATGCATGTTTCTGTCTGGTGGAATAGATAATCATAAAGACTGATGGCTTGTTAGATAGTAACAAGTTTGTATCTTATTAATCAGTTGGTATGCTAATTTAACATTTCTTTGTTAAATTGCCTATAAATATCCTAACTTCTTAAATGCTCCTTGACCTGATCACAATATTACCTCTTCTCTCATTAATTGAGTTAAACAGAATCTTTTACACAGATTTCTATAACATTTGCCTGACAGTAATGGTTTTCCTCTTTGGAAATTAAACTTTAACAGAAATAGTTTTCTTTATTAAAAGAACTATTTCTGTTTCAAGCATCACTTAGAAGTTACTTACATGTTAATAAAAGTCATGCTATTTTAAACATTTCCCTTAATCTATGAAGTACATAAACTTAAATTTTATTCAAATGAACTAAAAATCTCTTTAATGAGCTCTAAATAGACAATTTAGCATCCTTTTTGGATTATCAATAACGGGCTTATTTTAATCGTTAACTTGCTAAGTCTAAGAAAATGGATCTGCCCTTAGCATTGCCTTTGAATTTCAATGGCTTGGCAAGTAATGTCTCTTTTTAGAGAAATGAGGTGTTTATTTTGAAAAGGTTTACTAGAACTAATTTTAACCTTATAGTGGAAACAGGAAATAGCTGCATTGCTGTTGTTGAAAGATCCATGGCTCATTGACTGGGAAGGAAGTCCAATATCCATGGACCATCCTAATATAAATGAACCTACTAGCATCTCAGTTAACTTAGTCTAAACTCTGAAAAACAGTTTTCAGATATGAATACTCTCTAAAATCAAAGCTCCTCATCATAATAGATTAGGCTTTGTTACCTGGAGACCTGGGTGAAATCCAGGCCTTGACACTTATTAACTCTCTATCCCCGAGTAACTTTTCGGAGCCTCAATCTCTTACCAAGTAGACTGAAGATACAAACTTATGTTTTAATGGATTCCCTGGGGGGATAAAATAAGAACACTAATATATATACCTAGTCCAAAATCCAGTACCCACTGGTCAGACTTCCAAAATAGCTCAGCTATTACGTTAATACTTGCTTTTTGATCAGCCCTAAGTCACTACTATTATATCTTAACTAAGTGTGGACATCTAGTATTTAGGGAAAAATAATAATTTTTATTATACCATTGGTAAATACATTTGTATATCTTATGAGTAAGTGATTAGCAAGAAGAAAATTACTTTAAAAAAATTAGTCTATCCCAGCTTGAAGATTTTTGTTAACATTTCCAGCTTTACCTAGTCATGTGATGTTGACTCAGTATCCAAAGAAGCTATTTAAAATAATTTGCCTATAATTTATACCAATCACGCTTCCAAAGAGGACTTTAGGCGTCTGCTCTCTGAAAAGTTCAGAGTCAATCATCAGAGTCATTTGACACGAAATTTATTTAAAACGCTCAGAGGTCTTTTCTATAAAAATGGAATTATTGTAATTTTAGACACTCGTCTGATTTCAAATTGTCAGCTACCTAGCACAGAGCTCCTGTCAATCTCATTCAGATGACTGCTGAGGGGAGGCCAAAGCAATGCTTCTGAAGGGAGTGGTAACGGGCTCCATGGGGGTAGGCCTAAGAGGACCAAAGACAACAGGGTGCTTTAGAACATGGATGTCCCCTCACATTACTGTCACAAGCTACCATAACCATAGGAATTTTGTTATATCCTACAATCCTATTCTTGATGGAAAAGACTGTAAATAACCCGTCTAAGAAAAAGAAAATGCCTTCTGAATGATTCTCTTATCCAGTACCCTGGCCACATGATTGAAGACTTATTCTAGCTGGTTACAGATTTCCATTTTTTCTCTAATCCAGTCTATCGTCTACAATGCTGTTCAGATTAACTACCATCCAATAAATACGATTATTATACTTGCTTGCCTAAAAACTGGAAAGCAGAGCAAAAAATATATCCTACTTGCTATAATGCAATGTAAATCCTGCCTTTTGGCATTTGGATGTTGTTATGGTCCGAATTGTGTCTCCACAAAATTCACGTTGAAGTACTAACATGGCCCAATATTTCAGAACATGACTGTATTTGGAGATAGGACCTTTAAAGAGGTAATTAAGGTGAAATGATGTCATATGTGGGGCCCTCATCTGATATGACTGGTGTTCTTATAAGAAAAGGAGATTGGGACACAGACAATACCCAGACTGAGGGGTGACCAAGTGAGGACACAGCAAAAAGGCAGCCTGTGGCAAGCCAAGGGGCGAGGCCTCAGAAGAAACCAAACCTGCTAATGCCCCAATCTTGGATTTATAATCTCCGGAACTGTGAGAAAATACATATTTCTGTTGTTTAAGCCACCCAGACAGTGTTATTTTGTTAGGGCAACCCTAGCAAACTAATACATATATATTAAACAAAGAAATATTAACAAAGTTTTATGCCTTATGTACTAATTCATCAGTGAATTAGATGCAATATGTGTTTGACAGGCAAACACATATTTGTTGAAGAACTAAATTTAGTATATAATTATAAGAAAATATCTACTCCTGTAGTAATAAAAAAATGTAAACCAGAATAACATTGATTTTATCACCTTTCAAATATATTTCTTTCCTTTTAATTATTTCTGATAATACTCAGTATGATTAAAAAAGGTCAAATCCATTACCGGTGTCAGTCTTATTTGCTAGAACCTTTATGGAAAGTAATTAAGAAAATTTTATAAAACGATTTAACAAAAATATAAATAGACTATGGCCCAGAAATTCCACTTCTCCTAAATGATTTATGGAAGTAATCTCAAAAATTGAGTGTGTGTGTGTGTGTGTGTGTGTGTGTGTGTACTGGATTATGTTTACTTTTCTTTATTGAAGTATTATTTACGATGAAAAATTAAAAGCTACCTACAAATGTGACTGTGGCATATAAATGATTATTTTAATCTCATCTCTGCCAGCCACACCTAATCACTGAAGCTAGAACAACCTCCTGAAATGCGAAGGCCCTGTTCCCTCCATCTCACACACACACACACACACACACACACACACACACACACACACCCCATGTGCACGCACGTACACACACACAAGTGTACATGCACACATATTCTTGGCTGTGACTACAAATTTCCCTGCCTTTGGCCTTATGGAGTTAGTATCATTTGATATCGTTGCTTTCCTTAACCTTGCATTCAGCCTTCCTCTATGGACTCACCTTTAGTATCTTCGGCAACTTGGGCCTTATGTTATTTCAGTGAGTTCTTGCTTAAGCTACAGCTCTCTAGAGCCTATCCACAAATCTATGCACCGAGTTCGTTGCCTAACGAAGCTATTCTTAGTTGCAAACTCCACACTTCATAACCATTATATGTATTTGACATTTGCTTTAACAACTTATAGTCATTAAAAATTATGTATTAAGTAAGACTATGTAATACTGGAGAAAAATAATAAACTTGTGTAAACACAATTATATTTATGTGGCCAAAGCCTAAGTGTTAGAAAAAAGACTAGAAGGAAATTAACTAAAATATTAACAAGGTACTTTGTTTCCTCCTTCCTTTCATCCTATTGTCATTTAGGAATCTTATGAGTAGAAAAATACATTGACAAGCAAAGGTTACTTAGGCAATTTGATATACATCAAATATATTGTATATCAGATATATATGTAAAAAGTACATCAATATGTATCAAATACATCAAATGTATACATCAAATATAAATATAAATAATATTAATTGATATACATATGCAGCAAGAGTAGCAACATTTTATATTTGCTGAATTTTGTTTCTGGCTGCAGTAGAATTAGGTTCAGGGGCAGGAAACATAAAACCCTAAAAGAGGTAGTTTAAACAAGACAGAATTGCACTGCTCTTTTGCCTGCAAGTCAGGCGGATGTTATAGGGTTGTTGTGGTTTTCCACATGTCAGCTCCTTCTATGATTGTTGATCTAACCTGTATGACTCTGAGCTCAAAGTCCATTGGATGACATCTGCTTTCTTGACAGCTGGATTAATGTATGGAGGATAAGAGAAAAAGGATCTTTCATAGTGTCTTAAGAAAGACTTTTAGAAACTTCCATGAAACATTTTACCCTGTCTAGAACCTAGTCACATGTCTTCACCTAGCTCCATGGAAGTCTGGGCCATCTAGCCTCTGTGCAGGAGGATATCCATAGCCTCAGCTAAATATCTATGCCTATGGAAAATAGAAGAGCTGTTGAGGATTTCTGGAACAGTCTCGAGAATTATACAAATTTTGAAATATAGTTGTCAATTTCAACTTGTGGATTTTTGTTCTGTTCATAGCAATTTTACCATAAATTAAATTTTTCTTCAGCTTTCTCATTCTATTAATATCTCTTTTGGCTTACATCATCTTGATTTGAATTTCTTAATTATTTTATAATTTTCTTCTCTCTTTCTTTAATGTATGTCTTTTGTAACTTAAGTATTTGCTCAGAACCAGAAGCACATGCCTAGGTTTTTATTAATGCTGTTTTCCTGAAGTCTGTGAAAAACACTCAGCCCATACAGGGACAATCCAGACGTTCAAGGGCATTCTGTGCTCTGTGGGACAGCAGTATATAGATAAATGACCCAACCTCTCCTTTGGTGGAACAAGTCTGAGGTGTCTTCCACGTGGCCCTTCAGAGGGTCCCCAGTGGGAAAGAGCTCTTGTTTCCCACAGTAGTAACCAATTCATTAACACACTTTTTATTGGCTTTCTTCCTTTCCTCTTCCACTCAGCCTACTCCTTAAATAAGTTCTTGGATAAGCTACCTGCACCTAAATCCTCTTAAATAAACTACTTGCACCTAAATCCTTGCTTCAGGCTCTGATTTTGTCAAAATAAAAACTAAGAAATAAATTACCATTCTTAAGTCCAGTTTTAACGACACATGTGATTTTTGTCCACCACCTTCTAGTCTCACTGCCTGTTTCTTTTTCTTATATATAGTGAGTTTTGGCACAGTTTATTTATTTCTCATATTTCTGGTGTTTGTTTAAATTTCACTTTGTGCTTTTTTTTCATTATCTATTTAGTATTTTAATTTGTCCATGTCTCCTCTTCCTTGGTCCTTGTATTACACTCACTATCAACATTGGGATCCGTCATATCTTTTCACACTTTAATTTTCACTGCTAGTGAAGTGGATAAAGAATAACACTGATTTATCTGAAACCTGCTGGCTGGCTAGTGTGTTATCCTGCTAATATCAGAGTCTCCTTTATTTTTACTTCTTTGTAATACATACTTATTTTTTTCCTAGGGCAGATGACTGAGTTTGAAAGAAGTTCCTCAAATCTTTATAAACTTGTTTAGATGTCTCATGGTTTTAATTTACCTGAAAATAGAAGAATATTGTGAGTTATGATGAAAAGCTCCTATTATAGTCACTTTATTTTCAAAGTTAAATGTGAAGTATTTCTTATCTTAGAGGTAAGTATTATTTTGTGGAGTTTGTTTTGCTTCTTAGGTTTTTGGAAGAAGATAGACTTAGAAAGTTTCTTTCCAGTTTACTGAGTTAGTTTATTGTTTTCTAAAACTATTATTTTTTCCTTCTGCTTTTCCCTGGGTATATAGGTGTATTTTCTGCTAAGACTTCAATAGCAGTGACTTTTAGTACTTGCAGGTGCTTAAAGAGGTCAAGATACACTCCTGGGATTGCCAGAGGCAGAGTAGAGTCAACAATACAATGCAGTAGTTTTGTTAATCCTGTGTTTTTTTACACATAGTGTTGGAAAAACATCTTGGGTAGAAACAGTTTTTCTGTCCAGATATGAGAACAATTACAAGAGGTAGGTCTTTGTCTTCTTCAAATATTGTGTTGATGAGCGTGGCTTCAATCTTGCTGTGCGACACATAATGACAGTAATTCTACTAATGATAATAAATAGACTTTTACTAAGTGACTACCATTCCTGAAGGCCCCCCATTTTTAAGACTTACGGATTCCAGTACTTTTTTAAATTATGTATTTCAGAAATATATGGAAAAACATATGCCAAATAAGTCTTGGATATAAAAGCATACTTATTCTTTCAAGTAATATAGTGAAACAACTATGTAAATTGGCAAAAAGAATGACTAAATATTTCTCTTAAATATCCATGACTTTTTAATAACATTCTTTTTTGCATAAGTCATCAACTTAACTATAACTGTAGCTTAAAATCATCACAAATGACCCACTAGCATTCGTGATTAAGAATAGGAGTATAGAGTGAAGAAATAAAAAAAATCAAGGCTGGCATAGTGGCTTATATTCTTTCCATGTCTCTTCAAAATAATCTTTTCTAGATTCTAATAGACTCTATAATCAATCTTCTTTGGATAATGGAGAATATAACTATTACATATTTAAAAAATTACAATTGAATTTTTTTAAAAAAGACATGTTAGTAACATACTGATATTGTTGCCAGAGTGAACCCCAGCAACTTATATACACAGAGCTTCCCTATTTTATAGCTTCTGGAATTGATCAAACAATAAGATCTCATATAACCTCAAGCCAGGAAATGCCGACACGATTAAAAATTACTTGTGGCAACTCCTGCTCTCTAATACTTTGCAATTCTTGAATCCAATAACTTCCTTCATTAAAAGATAGTCTATATCATGATGTGGATTTTTCACTGACAGTAAATAGTATACAGCTATGTATATGACAAATCGTTTCAACTTGTTAAGTGTATTATTTAAAGTTTATATTATGTTATGTCATATTATGATACAATATGTCATATAAAATATCATATAATGTTATAATTATATAACATCTGAAAAATTCCAGAGTCAACAAATTGTCATAGTCAAGTAACATGGACTTACTGTGAAGAATTAAATGTATTCAAGATTGATTTGTCAAGGATTTAAAATATGTCAAAGATATTGTCAAATAACTGGACTTATTTTGTTGATTTCCTATCTTTTACATGAACACTTAAGAAGCATTTATTCCTACTCTCTATTCTACATTCCCTTTTAATGGACATTTGTATCTGAGACATAATATTTCACTTCCAAGAATCTTCTTTGCAATTAAAGAAACAAAAAGCAAAAGTCAATATAATGTAATCCAACATTTTTCTTTCTTTATATTCTGAAAAGGCTATATTTACTCATAAGGTAATATATTACTCAATATTGAATCATATTATCTCATTTTCTATCAACCAAATCTGACGTAATATTATTCACTATTTTTTAATATTATTTTTTTGTATACTACCTTTAGCACCTGTCCTATAATTTAAATTTTAGCAAGAATTTTGATTTTTGACTTATAAAAATGTAACAACTTGAAATTTTATGAAAAAGCATGCATTTACACTATTTAATTTTTTGCAACATGTGATATCAAGACCATTTCTTACCTTACAGGCAATAATAGCTTCCTGAGGAAAATTATTTGCAAAGCATATATATGATAAGGGTTTAATATCCAAAATATAAGAGAACTCATATGACTCAATAGCAAAAATAAACAAACAAATAAATAACTCACTAAATAAATGGGTAAAGTACTTGAATGGATATTTTTTCAAAAAAGATATATGGAAGTCCAACAATAAGTACATGAAAAGATGCTCAACATCACTAGTCATTAGAGAAAGGAAAATTTAAGCCATAATGGGATATTACCTCATGCCTGTTTCAATGGCCATCATCAAAAAGACGAGATAACAAATGCTGGTATAAATGTGAAGAAATGGGAACTATTGAGCACTATTGGTGGGATTGTAATTTGGAACAGCCACTATGAAAAACAGTATGTAGGATTCTCAAATAATTAAAATTAGAACTAGCTTATGATCCAATGATTCTACTTCTGGTAACATATTCAAAGGAAATGAAAACACTAACTCAAAAAGATACCTACACCTCCACATTCACAGCAGCATTATTTACAATAGCCAAGATATGGAAACAAGCTAAGTCCATCAGTGGATGAATGGATAAAGAAGTTGTAATATATCACACACCACACACACACACACTGGATATTATTCAGCCATAAACAAGTGAGGAAATCCTACCATTTGTGACAACACAAAAGGACCTTGAAGGCATTTATGCTAAAAGAAATAAGAGAAAGACAAAAATGTATGATTTCACTGATATGTGGAATCTTAAATAAACTCTCTTAGATATGTGGAATCTTAGAGAAAACCCTCTTGATATATCACACACACACATGCACACACACACACAATGGCTATATCAGACTTGTAGTTATCAGAGGTGGAGCCTAGGGAAATTGGAAGAAGGTGGTCAGAAGAGTCAAACTTCCAGTTGTAAGTACTAGGGATGTGATGTAGAATGTAATGCCTGTAGTTAATGCTTTATGATGTACAGGAAGGATGTTAAGAGAGTTAGTTAATCCGGAAACATTTTTCTCTTTTCTACTTATTGTATCTATATGAGATGATGGATGTTAGCTGAACCTACTATGGTAATCATTTCACCACATGTGTAAATCAAACTATAATGCTGTATGCCTTATACAGTGATGTATGCTAATTATTTCCCAATAAAACTGGGGAAAAAATCAATAGCTTCCTATCTTACTGTGTTAATTTTACAACATATGGCCATATGAACTTTCTAAAGGTCAAAATTTTGCTTTCCTTTTACTGAAGTCTACAAAGAAATACATTTTCCACAATTATTTTTTGTCCGTAACTAATAAAATCAATACATACAAAAACATGAGATTAGTTTTCATATTCAAAATGCATCTTCTCTAATTACTAACTTTATAATGTTATATATAATAGCTATTTTCTACATAAGAGTTGTATATTTGCCAGATACTCTAGGAACCTATGCAAGTGATATAATTTATGGGATCAATATTCAACTTACCGTATAGTTGCATACATATTTTCATTTATAAATTTAAAATTATATCTAGATGTGAATAAAGGCTAAAAGATACAGAAAAAAATAAGTTATTCTCAGAAATACTATGGGTGAGAAATTCAGTGAAAGAATTTTTTTTAATATATTAGACCAAAATGTGGGAGACAAAATATTTTTTAAATGTTTATTTTTAATTATATTGGTGAACAGATATAATAATAAAGGACTCCCTCAGGACTCTCAAATAATTACAAAGCGTGATTCTAGAAAAATTATAAAGCTCTGTGGCCAAAGATTTTCCTCAGAATATCTACTTATCCATGCTGACTAATGATTGATTTTTAATGGGCTGCATACATGCCCTGGACAGAAGATATAGTATTGTATTTACTCTGTGTTTGTTGTGTTATTCTTGAGGAGTTTTAAAATATTGATAGAGTGTATGTTCTGTTAAGTTAAATGTAATGCACGTAGGTCCAAATTTAGCAGCTCAAATAATTTTCAGACAAATTATTAGAATTGGTAAGAAGTTTCATAATATTGCTGGTGATGATATTAATATACAAAATTTAATTAATTTCTATATAATAACATTTATTGAGAATAATTACAATAATAATAAAAATATCATGTATTAAAGTGACACAAATATAACACCTAAGCTTAAAAGGTGTGAAATACATATAGAAAAACACTAAACTTTTTGAAGGTACTTAAGAAAAAGCTAAATAAATAGAGAAATATGCTACATACAAAGATAGGGAACTCGGTCTCATAAAGATGTTAATTCCTTCCCAAATAATCTATCAATTCAATTTACATGAGGGAAAACAACACCGAGGGAATCTATGATGATCCTGAGTAAAAAGATGAAACAAAAGGTCTTGTATGACTAGATATCAGAATTTGGTTAAAAAGCTATGAAAATTAAGTTGATGTAAAGTTAGTGATAAAAAATGAAAGCTGGTGTAAGTTGGTGATAAAAATGAAACCTAAATCTCTTCACATATCATACATAAAATCTGTTCCTGTTTAATCAATGTGGAAGGAAAATGAATACCATTTATAAAGAAAAACTTATGGGAGGATTTTTATTATCTCAGAATAGGTAAGGATTTCTTATGTAAGACACAAATATCACATCCTGTAAAAGGAAAGCTGATCAATTCCATCACACTCAAAGAACAATCTATATTCAGCAATCATAAAAAGAGTGAAAAGATGAACCCAAAACCAGGAGATGATTTAAAAAACTAATAAAAATGACAAAATGTTAGTATTCAGAATATATAAAAATCCCATACAATTAAATGCAAAAAACAACCCAATAGAAAAACAGGCAAAGATCACATAAGCATTTCCCAGAAGAGAAAAGAACAATAGCTAATAAATATATGAAAATGTAATGTATCTCATTAGTAATCAAAAAATGAAAACTAAAACCACAATAAAATTTAATTTGATTAATTGGCAAGAATACGGAATAATAAGGACTATAATCATATACTAGGTAATTTAGTCTGTTTAGAAAAACAGTGTATCTCTGAAAGTTGAACATTGTCATTCTTGGTGCCCAGCACCAAGAAGTAAGCACAAAAATGTTCATGGCAGCATTTTTCATAAAAGCAAAAAATGAAAAACTATCCAAATGTTTACACACAACAAAGTGGGCTTTTAAAGTTCTAGTATATTTGGTAGTCAAATGAACCAGCTACTGCTACAATTTGAATAAACCTTAAAATTAAGACCATACATATCCTGAGTCCTTTTTTATAAAGTTTAAAAAGAAACAAAACTAAACAATACATTGTTTTGAGATACATATATAAGTGATAAAAGAAAAGCGAGGTGGTGGTTATCATTCAGTTTGAGATATCATATCTGATAGGGCAATATGGGAATATGATTGAAAAGGGATGAATGGGGGCCTCAGATTTGTAACATGTATGTTTTAGCTGCTTCTCTTTTACAAATATTACTATTCTTTAATCTACACATTAATGATATATAGACTCCTACATGCATGAAACTTTTTATAGCACTCAAGAATAATGAAAGCAACTGTCAAGATAATGAGATTATTGCATTTTTAATTTTTTAAAAATTGCCTTTGATTACAAACTATTAGGTTTATATTAAATGCCAGAGGAAGTGATTCATTTGTTAATTTTTCAGATAAGAAATAGTAGCTGACATTCATTTCACATACACACCCAAATAAATTTAATAGTAAATGTTTCCACTAAAAATAAATGCTGAGAAATATTTTTTCTAAGCAATCTAATAATTGATACCTTTTACCCCCAATAAGTGCCTCATTTAGCACATCTGTCATTATTGTATTAAAATTCATACTGATTAAACAAAATGGCTAGTAGAACAAGCACAAAAGTAGTATCTAATTTAGATCAGGAATTAATTGATGTTTTTAGCTACCTCTTACCTAAATAAGTATACTTCTCCCACTTTCTCCATCCAAACCAGTAATTACTACTAAGCAAATGCTTTATTTTTATAATCAGTAGCTAGTTAATATTTGCTTAGGTGACTGTTCTTCGTGCCTCCACCACTACTTTGATCCTGGTAGAGAAAGCTGTGTGTCTCAACACAGATGATAAGATGAGCACTTCCTCTAAATAAATCTGAAAGAGTTCAGTGATGAAAGTCAAACAGATCTGAACAAGCACATATAAGTAACTAGTTTAGGTGAAGTGAGCCTAGATCTAATATGGCATAGCTCCTCCTACCATGCCCCCAGTCCTGCATCATTCTCGAAGTCTAGTCAGAACTCCTGATGCCCTATTTAAAAGTCTCCTGGGATTTCCTATATCCTCCTATCCCTTTCAGGGGTTCCACATCTCTTTTCAACTGTCTGACTAGACTGATAAAAATCATTCGCTTAGTTGATTTTTTATTAACCACTTATTATTTGCAAAATAATGCAGGAAATATGGAAGAACAAATCCTTATAATCTAGCAGAAGAGACAGGCAAGTATGTAATTATATTAAATTAATTACAGGTTAAACCAGCATCATCACTTTTGAAGGTGCTAGTTAAGTAATGGTGGTGTGAATTCTGAGTTGGGAAACTGAAAGGTTGAGTAAGAGCCCATCATGAGTAAGAGTGTGTGTGCGTGTGCATGTGTGTGTGTGTGTGAAAGGTAGAAAGAATTACATACGGAGTAAAGGTAGGGAGGTGTGAAAATGCATGTAATGTTCTGGGATAGTAAATAGATCAGCCTGAAGCCAGGGTTTATAGAATCAGTTTGCAGGAGAAATGAAGTAGGACGTCGAGCTTGCCCAGGAAAATCTAGTTCCAGGGTAAACAAAATGCCATTTGAGATATGCATGTTACAGGTGCCAATAAGTGAAATACTTTCAATGTGTTTCCCTCAGACCCCGTTCTTGCCTGAAGGTGACACTCTTCTGAAATCATACAATCTACACAATCAGGATCGATTCAGGCTCGACTCTGAAAAAACTGGTTGTAGTTACATCTCTATAACCACCCATCCCTCACAGACCACAGGAGCCTTGAACAAGGAACTGTCCACATTTCCATGAGATATTACAACTATCCTTTTATAGGACTGTGTCATGACTATACCATCTCTGGTTAAAATCGAGCTGCTAACAGGCATCAAATACAAATAGAACTTTTCACCCTCTTGTCAATTTGATAATTATTTTAATCTCCATGCCCATAATTGTTATTTCTGTATTACCTTATTTCTGAAGTCAAACTGGCATATTTGGTTATAACTTTACAAATTTAAATTTAATTATAATCACCTTATCATATTTATTTATATTTACTATTATATTCCTTTTTTGTCATCTGTTGCATGGTTCTGTTTTTTTCTGCTGAGCCTCTGTGAAACTGAGGTAATTTTGAAAGACTCAGGTCTATTCCTCTAAGATTAAAAAAAATGACAGCGAGAAAGACATTATTTATTTATTTGTTTGTATATGGAGAGTATCCTAGAGCAGGAGTAGTTGACAAATAAATGACCAACTTGAAAGATTAGGTTTTGTAACCTGTTCCAATTTCTCACTTTATGGCCTACGAGCCATTACCTTGAAATTCAGTTGTTCCCTCTCTGCCTTACTGATTGCTAAAGTCTCTAAGTGGCCTTAATGTCAAATCTAAGGTGCTAAATTTTATAACAAGATCAATTTCCACAACATTTTTACTGCCAAATACATTTTTTAAAGGATGCATTAAATTTGAGTCTGTCTGAAGCACGATGGCTAACAGGTTCTTTCAGAAGAAAACAAGTAGCGCACTTGTGTGAATATTTATCTGACAGTAGCTTACAATACTAGATTATTACAAATGGCAGGGACATAGCACTACAAGTGAGGTGACACGGGAGAATTTATCATCAGAAGTAGGTAGCTTTATAGAATAGTGGTATTACTGTACCTACATTCTTCTAAAAAAAATGAGGATCCAAGCTCATTTATCATTTAGCAGACACTCACTTGCACAATGCCTTCGTCACCCAGCCTTCAGAGCTTTGCTGAAAATGAGATTTTTTCTTTAATAGTATTCAGCTGTTGCAGTGAGCAATTTAGCAGTATGCTGCATCACATATATATCTGTAAATTAAAAGGGAGGGGCTTGAAATGAAAATAATTCTATGCAAACCACCATCTCTGAGAACTAATGGAGTAAATTCGATATGGTTTTATGTAATGTTTTATCCCTTCTCTTTGACATGAAGCTCCTCTGAGAAAAAAAAGCAGCTTCGGAAATTCGCATAAGCTAAAATTCTAGGGTTTTCTTTTTGCCACCGCTGCAGAAATATCTTTGTTATTAATTTGATTCTGATATCTGCCATGAGATAAGCACAAAATACAATGGATGCTGCATATTAGGCCAAAGATCTGCAAATTATGGCTGTGGGTCAAATATGGTCCTGCCCCCTGCTTTCTTAAGTAAAGTTCTATTGGAACATAGTCACTCTCATTCATTTGCATATTACATTCAGCTGCTTTTTTGTTACAATTGCAAAGTTGAGTAGTCATGACAGACTGGATTTCTCCCAAAGACAAAAATGTTTACTTTTAAGCCCTTTACAGGAAAAGTTTGTGGACCCCTGCATAGGACCAGCAGTCTCATGTACTCTCTGCATGTCCTGGTTCTTGTCTGGTTAAAGGACACAAAGGAACAAGAAGAAAGGTAGCAAGCCAGAAGAAATGGGAATGCCTAGAAAATGTACTGGAATAATGACAATTCCACAATTCCTATACAGTATCTTTTAAAAGCTTTCCTAGGAGTAGAAATAGAAAATTCAATGGAGGCTGCAAGGAAGAGGAAGAGAATCTTTTTAGTTATCAGAAAGTCCTAGTTTTTCTTCCCTCTACCTTACCTGCATTGTATTTGGGCCTCCTGCTTCCCTCCTTTGATTCAGCCCCTGTTCTTTCCCCCAGGGGGTTAGAGCTCACGCACACACACACACACACACACACACACACACACACACACACACACACACAGAGACACCTACACTGCTCTCCTCAGGGGTTGCAGAAGTCCCGCAGACGGGGAATTAATTTCTGACCCAGAATAATGATAAAAACTACTAAGCAAAACAAAACAAAATAAAACAAAACAAAAAACACATTTCTCACTATTATGCAACTGGAGCAAAGACTAAAATTGCCTTTGACAGATGGGTGCCTCTAAAAAAAGAATAGTGTAAGGCTCACTGTGCCATCGTGATAATATGTTTAAAACGCCTTTTAGAAAGTGGTTCAAGCATTTGGTTGAAAAGAAATCTGTAGTCATGATACGACAACGTTATTTTACTTATAGTAAAAAACCACATTTTTCTCTTCTAAATCTCTTTAAGTCTCATCTAAAGGCCATGATTTTCATAAACAATTGTTTATAATGTTTTCTAATTGAAGCTTTTATCACAATGTACATAAATTGGAAAACAAGATTTACAATAAAAAGAAGTGTGATTAAAAAAACAATATCGAGGGTAGGAGAAATGGGAGGATATTGGTCAAAGGGTACAAACTCCTACATATAAGATAAATAACACCTAGGGATCTAATGTACAAGATGTTGACTATGATTAACAACCCTGTATTATATGCTTGAAAGTTGTTAAGAAAATAAATCTTAAATGTGACCACACACACACACACACACACACACACACACACTCGTAATTATGTAAGGGAATGGATGTGTTAACTAACCTTATTGTGGTATTAATTTGACAATATATACATGTACCTTTCATCCATTGTATACCTTATACTTACATGTTATACATCGATATCTCAGTAAAGCTGAACAAATGAAACTGCCATATATATAAATTTAAAAAAAAGACATTTTCTAGAATAAACCATTTTTAAGCCTAAAAAAGAAAAAATGTTACATAACATTCTACTTTTAGATCATGTAAAATGTTTTACACAACTGAAATTCTAGAATTAGTTCCAGATTTTGGTCTAATTAATTCACTATATCTTCCATAATGTTTCCCAGTGTCCCCTCTTTTCTATTTCACTACTATTGAGACTATTATGTAAGCTTTTATTTTTAAACTTTTTATTTTATTAAATTTATTGGGGTGACATTGGTTAATAAAATTATATAGGTTTCATATATACAATTCAATAAAACCTCATATGTATATTGCATTGTGTGTTCACTATCCAAAGTTAAATTTCCTTCCATCACAATATATTTGATTCCCTTTACCCTTTTTTACCTTCCTCCTTCACCTTTCCCTCTGGTTACCATTAAACTGTTGTCTGTGTCTATGAGTTTTTGTCTTGTTCATTCACTGCTTTCAGTTTTATATCCCACATATAAGTGAAATCATATGGTTCTCAACTTTTTCTACCTTTGTTGGCTTAGCACACAGAAACATCCAAAGTACCCTTCGACAGATGGATAAAAAAGTTAGGGGTACATATATACAATGGAATATTACTTAACCATGAAAAAAATGAAATACTGTCATTTGCGACAACATGGATGGATTACGTAAGCTTTCGATGGCACTTCCTGCCTCTGGTGTCTACCTGCCCCACTAGTGTTTATGTACACATCCACATTAATCCTCGATGTCTCAGAAAGATTTAAGCAGTCCCCACTAACAATGTACTTAATTACTAAATTTTCTTCCAGGCATTTTTTTCCACAGGTCCTTTTATTGTTTTGCCTCCAACTTGTCTTTCAAGCCCATTTTTATATATTCACTATAGTTCGGGTAGATTTACTAGGTGGTTCCTTAAAGTATTTCACTCATTTTTCCTCACTGGTATCATTTGCAACTATTTGGCCAAACGATATTTTTGCTAGCTTCTCCAGAGAAAGCAGAGTAGGGTGGACCAGAGCCAGAATGCTTGATTTGAAATCCTATTTTCACTGCTGGTTACCTGGCTGATGTTGGCTCAGCTACTCAATCTCTCTCTGAATGTAAGCTTTCCTATCTAAGAAAGTAATAGTATTTAACTCATAGAGGTGCCAATGGATAACTTAAGTCTAGGTGTGTAAAGCACTTAGGCAAGCACCTGCCCTGTGTTAAGTACTATATTGTTATAACTTAGATACTATGAGTACCACCCTTAAAATCTAACTTATGAATGCTAGCTCTGCTGCTTACTGGCTAGGTAATTTTGCATATCCCACTTAATCTCTTTAAACCTCAGTTACAACTGTAAAATGGGAATAATGCCAACATAAAAGGCTTTTCTAAATATTAAATGCCGAAGGTAAATAATTTGCATAGTGTCTGGCTTATAAGTACTTAATTATATTAGTTGCTTCTATTATCAATACCATTATTATTATTAACACTGTTGGTTTTTTGGCTACTTTTAATATTATAGACTTACAAGAACTGCTCCAGTCTGTTCTATCCTGACTACTATAAAGTTGATGATCATTGGTTGTTTTTCCCCTAAATTTCTATTTTTGCACAATATCAAGTAGGTAGCATTAAAATAATCAGTTCTCCAACTTTTCTGAGTGGAAGCAAAGCATTTTTTTAAACAATAGTTTAAAGTTATGATACCTGCTAACCCCATTAAACAATAGTTTAATGGGGTTAGCAGGTATCATAACTTTACACCTTGTTTGTGTTATAGGTCAGGAAAACATCTGCATATATCTAACAATGAAGTTTTGAGTCCGCTTTCAAAAGTTACATACTCTACAAAGAAGTTATGCCTATGAACTTTGCTTTTTGTCTAGGTAGGTTACCTGTTGCCCCTTTAAAGCCAGGGGCTTTTCCTTTTAAATCTTTATATCCATGAAGCTGTTAATTTTGAAGACAGACCTGTCTGGTTCTGCTATCAGACAGGTGACTGATAGATTTATCTAATTTTTTGACCCTCAAATTTTTTAGTGAGAAAACAAGGATTATGTCTCTTACCTTTTATTATTGTTGTGAGTTTGTGCCTGTTAAAATCCTAACAGACAATAGACATCTATTAAAGATGACTACCTTTTTTATCTCTCACTGCTTCTTCCTGTGAAAATTTGCTTGATGTAGAATGGCCATTTAATTAACGTTAAGTTGAATAGAATCAAATAGCACGATAGATTTTAATATACTAAGAATTATAAAGTTTCTGCTAACTGTATTGGCTATATAAATTCAAGATTTTTTTTCTCTTGTTTGCCCATGTACTTTATTTTTATTCTTGGTCAAAATCTCATTTGAAAATAAAACACAAATAACTGAACTCATACAACTAAAGTACTTATCTTCATCTCATAATTTTATGTATGTAAAATTAAGAAGTTGGAATTTTACCCTTTGGGCAATAGGAAGAAATCGATAATTTGAGGAAAACTAATCTGAACTAAGCATTTGAAACAAAGCAAAGAAAGAACCTAAAGATGAATTTTAGATTTTTGAGGTTCAACTAAACAGTAGACACATGAGGAGGAATCCTACCTTGGGAGATGTTGATGAATGGTTTAGATGCAGGTGTGTAAGAAGAGAAATACTGTTTGAATGGAAAGGTCCACAAATAATTGGAGACTCTTGAACAAATAAGTCAATAGGAGAGTCAAGGTTTATGATAGTTTTGGAGATGAAAGCTGAAAATGGAATGTTACAATAACCTTGTAAGGAGCTTAGAATAGAAAAATGTGAAATACAGCTAGATGAAACTTGTTAGTTTGGGAAGAAATTGTCACGAAGATTGTTTTCTGAGAGGAGGAATTTGGTAGATTAATTTTGGGATGACATTTGCTGCCTAAATTACATATGAAAACTATTATAATCTGTTATCTAAATTTTAAGAGGATATTTTCTTATGTAAAAGAAAATCTTAAATGAGATCTAGATACAAAGTAAAATATATTATTGTTTCATTGTATCTAGGCCTTTATGTGTGTAATCTCTTCTACAATGTATTGCTTAAAATGCTTTAACTTAATTTGGAATCTGAAAAAGAAGAGAAATGTTTGCTAAAAATCTGGTTTCTAACATAGAAAAAGTCAGTTCCTACTCAATGAGTAAGTACTTTTTAACCTACTAAATCCCCAAAGATACCTTTTAGAACCTTTTCCTACTCCCTGGGGTATTATTGTTACATTACAATAAACTTTATCTATACTCCTGTCTTCACAACTGGACTCCTTACTGCTGGATATAGTCTTAGAAAGAAGAGAGAAGAACATGGTAAAAGGATATTCTTACATGATTTCCACAAATCCTGTTTCCAAGGAGGAACTACTCTGATAAAGAAAGGAAAACTAGGGTCCCCACTTTTATTTATATTTTGTTTTTGGCAAACACACATTTTTGGGGGTGTCAGTAACTAAAAAAATAAAATAAAGAGGGAGGGTGTGTGTGTGTGTGTGTGTGTGTGTATATTCTAGAAGTTCCTCAGGTTTCTGATAATGGAAGACAAGACAGTAAGAGAAATTTGAGTACCATAAACTGGTAGATTTGCTTGCGATGAGGGCTCAAATATTTTCATATTTCATCCTCTCAGTCTACTCCCTGCAAATTTTAGAGAAGCCTGAAACTAAACTCGATGAGAGTACCAGATGATCAGTCTAGTTACTTGAAAGACACTTGAGTGAGTGCATTTGTGCTCTCCCCCATCCCCCGTTCTCCTTGCAATATTCATTAGAAAAAGCATTGCAGGGAAAATCAGGAGACCAAGTGACATTATGAGGCATGTGACTGTAGTTCAGGCACTCATTCTCTGAACTTTAACTTCTTTAACATTAAAATAAAGTAGTGAACAGGATAAGACCCTTTATTACAATCAAAAGTGCATGACGGTCTTTGCATTCAAGAGACTGTACATATATGGAGCATGGTAGATAAGATATATTAGATTATGTTGAACGTACTCTACAGATGTGGGACAAACTGGGAAACCAGGAAAGAGAATATGAATTTCAGAATGATGACAGGCAGAGTACTGGCGATTCTCAAGCCACCAGTGCCATCAGCTATAACTGCAACCGAAAGAGGTTTTGGTGTAGCGCAACCATCTGTCTTGAACAACTGCCCCCAAGGGCTTGTCTAAAGAATCCTTACAATCTCTAAGCTTAGTTGATTTAATTTGTCATTTTGTGAAATTCTGTTATATTGTATTTCTACTAGAATTTCACCAGTATGGCAGTGGTACAACATTTAACAGCCAGAATGTCTAAGGCCCCAATCAATGAGACCTGTGATCTGATCAAGCAAAATGTACTTGTGCAGACCAGCTGAATATATCAGTGGTGGGTACCAGTGGCTGGTTATTTATTATTCTGCAAAGGCATAAATCTCAGCTGCATTATTTAATTAAAAAATATTGCAATATAAGTGACCACCAGAAATTACAACGTGGGCTAAAATTGCAGCAAAGGGCACTGGCTTTTATTTTCAAGTAGTTACATTTAGTACTGCTGCTCAGAGAAAGAACAGCAAGAACATTAAAAGCAAGATCTCTCTTATTCTCTATGACACACGGTTCCCATGGTTCATATCATGAGAGTTTGTGTTTTAAATATTTTCTTACACCGAGAATAGAAAAAAAGAACAGTAAAGATTTCAGGTTTATTCATAGAGGTGGAGAAGAAGAAAGAAAAAGATTACGCCCAAGAACAAATTGCTCATCCTCCAGTATCCTAAACTTTCAATCCAGCACTCATATCAGTTGCATCTGTAGCTCTCCAGCTCTGTTAGTCTCCATGAGGGTGTAAAATAGAGAACAACTCACTTTACATGGATGTTTGCAAGTCCAAGTTTCTGCGGAAGAGTAAATGTAAATATATGAAAGAATACGAAGAAATAAAAAACCTGTTATTGGTATATTCTCTATTTTACTTCTAAGAAATACAAGCAGAAGTGTTAGATGAAGGTCTTTCCTGGGTCCCTCTGCCAA
This sequence comes from Pteropus alecto, assembly GCF_000325575.1. Classification (NCBI taxonomy): domain Eukaryota; kingdom Metazoa; phylum Chordata; class Mammalia; order Chiroptera; family Pteropodidae; genus Pteropus; species Pteropus alecto. The sequence goes on along the minus strand of NW_006494614.1, from coordinate 28,982,613 downwards.
ACTTATCCATTATATGGTTTCCTATAAAGAGAAAGTATAGTTTCTCATCATCAATAATGAAGAGAAATTGTCTTAATTCAAATACTGAGATCATTAAAAGCTATTGCAAAGAACATTTGTAGTTTCCCCAAGTAAAAGCCTTTAGCTCATTACACATCAAATAATAATAATAATAATAATAATAATAATAATAATAATCACAAAGATCTGTGAGTGGCAGAAAGATTTAGCAGCCACTATTTTCCACAGAATGAGGAATTCATAATGCAAGCAGGCCAAAATCAAGACAAGACTCAATCCTATTTACCCATTTCTATTTGGTTTTCTGCAAAAGCTATTGACAATCTAGCTAGCAAGGCAAGTGGTCTCTAAGTTTTCTTTGACAGAAAATTATAAGGGTGGTGTTGGCAAAACACATAGAACAATGCTTTTTCAACCAGCAAAAGAAAAATAAATTTTAGGATTCCTGGGTATGACCTACCACCCTAAACAGGGTCTTAATTTTTCAGTGGGTATACAATCATCGAAATCAAAATCAACTCAGAAGGAAAAAATTATATACGAACTATTAATTTGTACCCGGTACCGCTTTTTAAGAACATTACTGTAGAAATAAATTAAGTCTCAACTTGCTCTCATTATTAATCCTTAGGCCATGCGTATGAACCAAAGATAGAAAATAATACAATCTAATATATACTTACAATGTTAAAAACAAAAGAATGGTAGAACTCATTAAGGCAAGGGGTCATTTTTTGACTTTTTTCACCACTTTCCTCACCATGTATATAGCAGACACTGCAAAAAATATCATGGCAATTTTCCCCCAGCAGTGCCTAAAGGAAACTTTAAAATGCTTGATGATATAATATTTTCCATCAGCTAACAGTCATCTCAAAAAGGTACAGAGAGGAAACCTATTTTCATCCTGCAAGTGTTCCAAAAGACATTAGTCATCATAATAATTATAAGATACAGGTTTGGCTATAATCCTGAGTGCTGTGGCCAATAGAAGAATCTGCATCTGTTCTGAAAATGATATAAAAATCCAAGACATAATGCTAGAAGAAAGATGGTTTATTTAAGCTTAAACTTCAGAAGAAAATTCACACAATTTTAAAAGACAGCATCTTATGTTTTTGTGGAAATAATTTAATATTTTAATAGTGGTTAAACACCACTTACTTTCTATGGAGATTTGGACCACAGTAGTATTATGACCATTCTACAGTGTCAAAAAAATATTTCATTAACCTCCCTCACATGTTTTGGTTATTTTAAATATCAGTTACCTTTCAAAACATAAAAACCTACGGTGCATTCAGGTAAATTACTCTCTACTAAGAGGAGACTAGAGCATGAAACAAACAAGAATGTTTAATGGAATACAAATATCCAACCTAGAAACTCTAATAAAAATCTCCTTCCATTGGGTGAAGGCTCTTGGCTAATACATAGAAAACCACCACATGTGGCTCCCCTCAAAACACATTACAGATCAAACTCATAATCATTCCTTCCACAAAATGGCACAAGAATTGATTTCAATTATCATTTAATACTTATTTCCCTCCTCTGTCAAAAAAATGTTCCATACACACGAAATTGAAGGTCGGCAGCCTGTACTCATTTATGGAATTTTAAGGACTATTGATTTATCACTGAATTTTCTAGTTTTCTCATTGTTACTGGAAGGATGCCTCAGAGTCTGAATTAGATGATAAGATGGGCTGGAATGCTGATAGGATTAGTTAAGACTGATGGAAAGAAACGCTTCTTAAAATAATGTCAAAACGAATTTTATAAATTAGGTTAATATGATTGATTATACTTGGCCAAAATTTCTCATGTAGCATTGAACTCACGTATCTTATTGCTTTGTTGTGCCCCCATAAAACTCTTTGATATCTGAGTGTTAATCATTGGAAAAAATATGAGGTAATTTAAAAATAAATTAGATAGATGTCTTTGGAAACTAGAAACTATTTTGTACACCTGAGGGTTTTTTTTTTGTTATTGTTTGTTATTTTTTTGTGTGTGTGCTCCACCAATATATAAACAATGAGAGTATTTAATTAAATATTTATGTTATCAGTATATTTTCATAGGGTGTGATGTTCAGATGGACATTTGCAGAAGGTACGCGTCTTTACTGCATATTTAATTCTCCCACACAATCTTTGTTAAAAATACAGCATCGACTTTTATTAACAGCACCAACATGGTTATAGCAGAAGTTTCAGTACTAGAAAGAAACTAAGGTTACTCTAGAAAGAAACTAAGCTTATATACTCTAGTCATTTTTTTCTTTAAACAATAACCTACCCCATTCCTCCAGCCCTCCATATACACTTTTCTACAAATGTTGCCATTGTTGCTGGCAGATTCAGTGTTTGTGGATCCTGAAGATTATACAATTTTGCATTCTATAAGAAAAAGGTTACAAAATTATGAATACAAATTAAGCATGAAAGTGAATATTTTGAATGAGAAAGGCAATCACGATTAATTGCAAAATTTTAAAAGCTGAAAATACTACAAACTTCACAAAATCCAGAAAATAATGTAGTATTTTTGTTAACTGCCTGATATACCCCCCGTGCTCTTTTCCCATACTTTTGGAGGTATAATTTTTAATCACCTTCTAAAATTATAGTATTTTCTATAGTGAGGACAGAAAAGTCAGGGTTTTTTTTTTTTTTTTTCCCCCTCTAGCATGGTTGATAGAAAAAAACTTATGATAGTTTTGAAAGTTTCAGTTTCACAACTTACGACTGGTTATGTTATAGACTATTAGGATTATTGTCAAATTCAGGGACACGTCTATCAAATTTCTCTCATAGTTGAGCTGAATGATATGGAAGAGTTTTACACAGAAAAGATCTGGCCCCAAATAATTCAAAACTTGTTTTTCCATCACTAAATACATATTTCCTGCACTGGTGCCGCAGTTCACAATCATATAGCAGTCAGACCTCCAATCATGAATACTTATGTCATAAACTAGGTTAGCTAGTAAGAGTATTCCTGGAATCATTTCTGTACCAGAATGTTAAGAATACCTAAATTATGCAAATAAAAATATTCCGCTAAATGCAAACTAAATGAATCTCTAAGACAAAATTCACTTAGCAAGATCTCACAAACAGCCATGCCCACTCTAACACCACTTGACCCAAGAGAAAGTGTGATAGGCAGAGAAGTGATCTCAGCTGATAGCAAGTAAAATAAATACCTTACTTTTCCAACAAGAGACATGATCCTATGAGCACAATAATCAGAGTCTTCGAAAGGAACATTTTTACTGCCCACTCCTCCCTGCTGGAGCCCTCCCTTCTGTCTCCCCATTCTCACCCCCAACCCACAGACTCACATACCTCTGAATGAGCCTTGATTGCTCTTTCTTTTCCTCCCACATCCACTTGTCATCAAACCCTATTGTTTCCATATTCAGTGCTATCTTTGGCCTTGATATTTTCAATCCCATTCCTATGCTCAGAGCCGAGGCCACATCTCAGTAAGCCTCACTTATATTCATTTTCTAAATCTTGTCTCCTTTCTTCACTCTGTTCTCCAATCCACCCTAAACAACTGAGAATTATAAAATTCCTCCAAATCTTAGTTTATCCTCTGCTGAAAAACCTTCGGGTGGCCTTTTATTACAATATGTGAAGTTATGACCTCAGCATTTGCAGTCATCTGTAAACTCCATTTTATTTCTATGTTTGTCCAAACTGCCTTTCCAGATTCTTTAGATTTGCTTTAAAAAGCAAATCTTTTTCCCCTTTTCTTGCCTTCCCCTTTCTTACCCCTTTTTGCATGGAGCTTTTTCCTTCTTCTCTCTACTCAGGTTATACTAAAACATCTTGGTCTGCTACTAGTTTTCCTTACCCTCTTAGAGGTTTTGTAAAACACCCATACCAATAGTGATAATTTCCTTTAGAAGTAGGTATAGTCTCTCTTTGGCAATTAGTATATGCTATGTTATACTTTCATTAATTTAATATTCACATAAAATATATATGTATGTGAGCGTGTATATGTAGAATGTCTTTCTAAAATATCATAAATAGGTTCAATTCAATTGCTATCACCAAGCGCTCTACTTAGGGCTGCAAAGATAAAATAAATTTAAGAAACACTTTCTGCCTTTAGGATGTTTAATCTTGTAAGTAGGAGGAAATAAGAGCAAAAATCACTTCTAATAGAGAGAAGAGTAAGAGCCCTATATAGCAATTACATATTATGTGTTAACTGTTAGACTAATCTTTGTCTTTTCCACTAGGCAGCATGCTTTTGAGAGTAAAGGTAGTGTCTCTTTAATCATAGTTTTTATATTTCCAGCACCTAATTTCTGGAGGTATTGAGTTCACCATTGGAGATGTTCATGTAGGGGCTGAGAGATGTCTTAACTATCGCTAAGGGGATTCGAACACTGACTAGTTGCCTGGATGGGAGGTATGAAAGACAAATGATCTATATTTATGTATGTGAGTTCTCTGTGAGAAAAGTACTCAGTAGAATATTTTAATGTGACAAAATACAGAGGTTTTGGAGAGAGAAAACTAGGTGCAAGTTTCAATTCCAAGCTTCAGTTTTTTCATCTACTAAAATAATCAATAACCGGTTGGTCATGATATCATGAGATTAAGTGAATCAATATACAGTGAATGGAACTCAGTAGGTATTCAAAAGTTTAAGTTTTAGTTTACTCTCTTATCCGCTATAGAGCTAATTGGCTTCGTATTTTGTTGTGTGCCTGTTTTTCTGAAATCTACTTTTCAATTCCCTAAATCTACTTCAATCATGATGATGGATCTGTAAAATGTAAATGTGTACTTCTTAGCAGAAGGTGAATTTAAAAGAAGCTTTAAAATATTTAAAGTTTGGATTAGGATGTGTAACAAACTAAAACTCACATTTTTTTTAGACTCAGCTAACACTAATGATGATTCAAAACAGTGATCTCATTTACAGTAAGCTGTTTCTTGTCAGGCAAGCTGCAAGGAGTGGGTTTGATTACCTATATATATTCTCTGTGGTCAGAAACTTAATGCTGAGACTCAGCAGGGGAGAAAGAAAAGTCTGAAGAGTGAATTGGCTTGTAGTGCCATTTATAATAAAGGGAAGCTTTGCTAAGAAATTTTATCTGAAAGTTAAGAACTCCTTAGGATTTTCACCATCAACTCAGCATGGTGCTATTATTTTGTTACTGAGACACTTAAACTTTGTTTTTCTTACGCCTTACAGAGGAATCAATAGTTTAAAATTAGAGCGGAGTAGCTGGCTCTCGTGTGTTAATCTGGGCTTGGTACTGAGACTTCAAAGATTGCTGTCAGCAGTTTACCACCCATGTATTAAACTTTGTGTGCACTCACTGGTTTATTCATAGAAAAATTAAAATATAACATATGACAGATTTTAATAAAATATGGCATTAGAGAGTTTTTAAAAAACAGTATCTACTTTTTCTTGTTATCAACAGTATGTTATTGTAGATTTATTTTGGTAAGTCTGCCAAATTCATAATACTTTCTTCTTCATTGTAAACTAGTGTCTCCCTCATATTAGCCTTGGGGTTGGGTCCCCAATAATCATGTTTATATTTTATGAACTTCACCCCTACCCTACTCTTGCCACTGGTGGCTAATCTCAGACCTAATTTCCAGAAACACCTGTCTAATTGTTTCTAGCTGACTCACTAGCGTTAGGTACCTGACAATCCTGAGTGAACACGCATCTTCCACCTGGGGATCTACAATAGGCCTGAGAGACAGTCAGCCTATCAGTAGCTGTGGGCAATGAGAACTGGACATGTAAATATGGCAGCCCTAAAGTGGACATATTTCACCATGTGCTGAACCATGTTGATCAAAGAAGCCCAAAAATTCAGTCTGTAGATTAAAATAGAATAGAAACATATATGCTGAGAAAACAGAGATGAGATACAGAGGGAGATTCTTGATCGTTTTCTAGTCCTCGGTCCAGACCTTTCTTAAAGCCGGATGGCACTCTTATTATTGAACTTCATGATCTTATATTCATATAACACCCCCAGGTGTGTTTGTTCATTTGTTTACTTATTTATTTATTACTAAAAGAAAATAAAATTGCTTCTGCTATTTGCAATCGACAATGCCCAATTAATTCATAAAGGAAGGTAAAGAATATTTTACATGATGAAATTTTATATAATAGTTACTTTATACAGAATGTCTATAATATTCTAGGTCATTATGCACACATGTTATTAGTACTATGAATATTATTTCTAATACTAATGTATATGATATACATATTATATTATTTCTAATATCAGTGCAATCTGGTGAGGCTGAAATGATTATCCCCACTATACAGAAGGGAAAGCCAAGCCTCAAAGTGTTCATAAATTACACAGCTACTGACACAGCTAGAATTCAAATCAGGATGCTACTGTCTGTTTCCAAAGTAGGGTCCTGATCCCTCGGCAACACAACAGACTTTGCTGAAGGCCAAACACCTTCAAATAGGTTCTCACACTGAACTTTCCTCTTCCCCCGTGGCATTCCTTTTTTCAAAAAGTGACACTTTGCTTTGTTCAGCCCAAGGTTCAATTTAACCTTCACTTCACAAAAACTTCATAAAAGCTACTCATTACTTCTTTCTTTTTTTTCACATATCCTCCATCTATTCCATCCTCAAATCCTAACAGATCATTTTCACAGTACACTCGGAATCTGACCTCCTCTCATCCTTTCCAAGCCATAATTTTGTCAGTAGGACACATTGCAACGAGTTACTCACCAGTCTCCCTGTTTCTACTCTTGTGTCCACCCCCGCCCCATATTTCTGTTCTCCATGATACGGACAGAATAAACTTTTAAAAACATCTATCTGATCATGTCACTTTCCAGCCCCCAAATTTCCAAAAGCAACATGAATTGGCCTGTCCACCTCTTGACCTTATCTACAACCTCTCCCTCAAACATTCTGCTCCAGCTTTAAGTGTCCTCCTGGCTGATTCTCAAATATTTCAAGCAAGTTCCATTTCAGGGCATTTATGTTTGTTGTTTCCTTACCAGAGATGCTCTTTACAGAGGTGGCCCCTTGACCTAGATCTTCCTTTCATTTAGGCATTTGCTGAAGTCTCCACATCAGAGAGACCTTCCCTAACTGCCCATTTTATGCTAGTGCCTTCCCTCTACTTCCCTTCAGTCTTTTTTCTCTATCTGACATTACTTTATTCATTTACTTGCATATGTTTATTTTCTGTCTCCTTCCACTAAAATGTAAGCTTTATGAAAGCAAATATTTGGTCTGTTTTGTACATCTTTAGGACCTTCAAAACAGTACCTGAGATAAGATAAAGGCTCAGTAAATAAATGAGTGAATGAATAAAAGGGATTAGATAATTTAAAATCTAAGTAAAAAAATTAGATTACATGACTTTACATATTTTCTTTTACTTACTTTAAGAACCATCCTCCTCCTAAGTTTCCTCTTTCAGAATAGAATGTTTTCCACCCATGTTTCTATAAACTCTTTATGCTTTTGTAGCTTACTCTGATATGACTTGTATCCCAGTGATTTATTCACTATAAACTGGAATGCACATGATTGGCTACAATGTTTCATCAATCTTGTTCTCTTTCAAGGTGCCCTATATTTGCCTTGTACACTTTTTGATTAATGACAGTGTTGACCACTATTATCTGAAAAGCTTTTCTCTTTCTTTTAATTTTTGTAATAAAGATCTAACTGTTTAAACCTCTGTTTGGAAGACAAAAATACCACAGCGGTGATATACATAAAGATGGTACAGTTAGAAGGTTCCTCAGAGACTATAAAATGACCCCATCATCCCTGTTGTGGATTTTAAGTCCACTCATTCAATGAGTACTTATTTTGCACATACGATGTCTCAGGGAAGCGATGGCCTAATCCTGATTTTGAAATTTCCAGATGGTTTAAGATTTTAAATATTGAGAGCTGGTGTTATGTAAAAGATACTTTAGATGAACACATTTACCCTTTTCTCTGGGAAATGGATTTCTAACAATAGTTTCTCTTCATGTTTGCAGATATTAGTTAATGTTTCCTATTTAAGCAGTAACATTATTCCTAAAAACTAACATAATCTTAGTATTAATATATTCTTAGTGACACCTATCGACCATGTTCACTTTATTATAGGGTTAAGTTCAGTTGGTGATTAAACAGTCCATTGAACATTTATATGTTTTGAGTGGCCAGCATATGACAATAACTGCCCTTAAAGAGATTACATTTAATAAGTAATCATTCATAGATGACATTTAAGAAGACAGCATCTTTGTGGATGATTGAATGAAACAAACACCTAGATCAGGAGATGAGCATGCTGGAGAGGTTAACGTCAAAATGAATGTTTCATAGGATGATGATCTGGTTCACATCAATTTGATTTAACATTTATAGTGTACTTACTGTGGTTACACAAGTAAATAGAAGACTGTCCCTTTTTACAACTTTCATAATCTAGTTGGAGAAATGGAAATAGGGACTAGAATACAATGTGACCTGTGGAATTGTAATGACCTGAATGAAAGGTCAAAGGGCATATCAAGAGATACAGCAGATGGGAAGGGAGGGAGATGTTTATAGTCATTGCATTTCTTCTGTTCATTCTACATTTTTTTTTAATTCTTCGTATCTGCTAATCCCATATCTTTCGTATAGTGAAAGAGAGAATAAGGATATTTGAATGAAAGACCAGACATATGGTCATGCATGATTACCAGCTTATAATATATTCACATTATATTTGTCAAATATTTCTGAGTTTTATGCTAACCTTTATCGTGTTCCAGAAGCTTCTGAATATATGACACATTATGTTCATAATTATTTCCACTTGACATTGATCAAGTCTTCTAAATATAAGAAAACCAAAAGATTGTTTGATTCTTAAAATGCAACCTATTTAACTGGTACTAACGACAATCATGGCACCTGGAAAATGAAAGCTTTTCTCAAAATGCTATCATTTAAATGCACTGCTTAAACTCTATTGCAAATGAAATTCATTTTTGGCAACAAACATCATCTGTTATATTCACAGTATACGAATATCTTTGAGGCTTAGCTTGTCACCCAATTAATTTAACTTTTCTTAACAACTGATTTCTCAAGGGTACTTACATATTCTTCATAAGCTTCATGGGCTGGAGGCGGGGGTGCCCTGTATCCTGGCACCGTTGGTGTGCCCCGGGCTCTTGGGGTAGGAACACCTCTTGCTACAGGGGGCACTGGAAGAGCTCCACGGGTCACAGTGGTCCCTCTGGGAGTTAGGACACCTCGTCCAGGTGGCGGGGGAGGAGGAATGGCACCCCCACGGCCCCTATGAAAAACAGGACATGTACAGATGAGAAACAAATGATGAGAGAAAGGGATTAAAACAGATAAATCTCTCATCTTACAGCCTCCATACAATGGGAAGAAAACCAAATTTCTCTCTCTCTCCCCGCCCCTCTGTGTGTGTGTGTGTGTGTGTGTGTGTGTGTGTGTGCGCGCGCTTGTATTTAATTGTGACTCTTTAGGATGTAAAGTGCTTTGACCTCTACAGTTGAATAATTTTTTTTAAGTACTAGCTATGACTTAGTTATCAAGAAAACCATGTAAAATACTTTGATAGTTTCTTTTATAAAACTAAAAAACTAACTAAACCAACCAAACAAACAAAAACCAATCCACTGTCATTTTATTGCAAATTTACCAGGAAGACCCAAATGAGAGCACTGTCTAATATATGACTCACTGGACCATCAATGAAACTGCGCTGCTAAATGTCACTGTCTCCTCCATGGTAGACGTTATTGACAGTGATGCTCAATGTTGTCATTTATAAATAAAAAAAAGTCAGCCTGCAATTTAATACTTAATAAAATGTGGAAATTCAACCATCGTGATATCATTTTGTTTTTTATAGTAACTTAAGCTTGAGGTCACTTGAAATCACAACTCATTGTTGCTGATTTGTTATCCTGAATGTAATCCCCTGAACCGGTACAGTCTCTGATAAAATGTAGTATTCTCTGCTAAGTACGGTGCTAGTGAAATACATTAGGGCTCTGCAATAAAACGAATAGACTGAATACTCTGTACCACAGCGCTTGAAACAGAAGTAACTTGTGTTAAAAGCCTAAGATCAAATGGATGCAGCCAACTTTTATGGCATTCTGAGGCCTTCGGAAAGGTTGAATGTCTGGTCTTTGTGCAAAAGTGTGGCTATTTCACTTTTTATTGTCTGAAAGGCTGGCCTCTATAAAGTACTACTTTCAGCAGGTTTTTTCACTAAAGCTTTGGAAAAAATAATGATTATTGGGACGTCAACAATCATGCTGTCTGGCTGCACCCACAGATGGGAAATGTAGGTTATGCTTTCTGCTATGAATAGCAGTCAGCTGGCTCTTTCTTGCTTGCAGAAAATGAGCTTTTACAAGTGAATAGTAAGAATGCTGGTAAAGCTTTTAAAAGTTTTAAATAGATTACAGAGTTGATGAGCAGAGAAATTATCAGAGAATTTATTGCGAGTCCACTATAGAAAGAACATTCTCCTAGTTTGGGGGATGGCGAAATACAAAAGACCCAGAATGCCCAGTGCCTGCTTTAAGCACAACAGAGCTGAGGAGGCAATATTCCACATTATCATAATAATATAATATGACATTCTATATTATTATGATAATATAAAAACATCTATAAAAAATAATGTAAAGACCAACGTTACCTTCACTGGGCCAAGGCACCTATCAGTTTCCTCATAAAAAGGGTAAGCATACATCCAGGTTTGTGTGGAATACTTCTGATTTATAACTGTTATCCTAGCTTTCTATTCAGTTTAGCATTTTAACACTCTCAGAAGTGTCCACATGTGGCTAGTAAATTATATGTCACACTGTTTTAAACAATATTCACAAGTCCTGGGTATTAATCATAGTTAAGTATTATAACTGTTTTTTTTTTCTAATAGGTAAAATCAAATTTCTGAAAATGTAACATTTCTTCTTGTTCTAAAATTATGATGCTTGCATCAAATCTAATTTCTCATTCTGTTCCTTCATCAACTGTGTCATCAGACACAGCCCTAGCAAACCTGTCTCCTGAATCTGACTCATTACCTCCTATTCACTATGTCCTTTACCTGGAATATTAACCTCTTATCTCTCTTCTCCACTTTAACGCAAGATTCATGCCACCTATTTTAGGATAAGGCTGAATCCATACTCAGTATTTTTTCCTTCATTTTTCTGACTTCTTGTAAGCTTTCCATCTTTAACTCTTCAACTCTTATTCATTCTTCAATCAAATGTAATCTAGGTATTGCTTTTGCCATTTTGTTAAAAATATTCTTGACTGAGCTCACCAGTAGCTTAGTGATTTCAAAATCCACTGAATTCATTTATAGTCCCCATTTCCCCACATCTCCCTTATTATATTTATCACTGTGGACTACTACTTAGAAACACCTTCTTTGAACTTTGTCTATTTATTTGTTTTTTTATTAAATTATTTTTTAAATTTAGTTTCAAGTACACAGTACATTGGTTAGACATCTATATAGTTCATAAAACGATCCCTCCAATTGCTCCCTTCCCTGCCCTGACACTCCACCTAGGCAACATATTAATGCTAACTGCATTCCCTCTGCCATGCTCCCCATCCCTGTGACCAACTATCAGCTACTAATTTGTACTTCTTTAGCCCTTCACCGCATTCTCCCAGCCACCAACGCCCCCTCCCCTTTGTCCGACACCAAACTGTCCACTATATTTGTGAGTCTGTTTTTGATTAGTTTGTTCTTTTTATTCCTTAAATGCCACATATAAGTGAAATCATATAGTGTTTATCTTCCTCTGTCTGACTTAATACCTTAAATATCAAAGCAGTATCTTTGCTTATCTCTTTCCTTTTCATATGTAGGAGTCATGTTTTCTTATCTTTTCAGCCACTCTATCTTTTGGTTGGAGTACTTAACTCTTTTCCATTTAAGGTAATTATTGATAGGAATGTAGCTGTTACCATTCTGTATTCCTGTCTTTGATACATGTTTTTTCTTCTTAAAGAAGTCCCTCCAACATTTCCTGTAATACTAGCTTGGTGGTGATAAATTCCTTTAGCTTATTTTTGTCTGGGAAGCTCTTTATCTGTCCTTCTAAATGATAGCTTTGCTGGATAAATTATTCTTGGTTGTAGATCCTGGGTCTTCATCCTGTGGAATATTTTTTTGCCAAGCCCTTCTGTCCTGCATAGTTTCTTCTGAGAAATCAGCTGCCAGTCTTATGGGTTTTTCCTTATACATAATTATTTGTTTTTCTCTCGCTGCTTTTAATATTCTTTCTTTGTATTTAACCTTAGGCATTTTAATTGATGTGTCTTGATGTGGGCCTCTTTGGATCCCTGATTTTTGGACTTCTCTGAGCTTCCTGGGGTTTTATGTCCATTTCCTTCATCAGATTAGGGAAGTTTTCCATCATTATTTCTTCAAACAGCTGTTCAACATCTTGATGTTCTTTAGTTACGCCAATTAGATGGATATTTGGAGCTGTAATACTGTCCCATATCCTCCTTAAATTATTTTCGTAGTCTTGGCATCGTTTTTCCTGCCATTCTAATTGAGTGCCCTGACTGGCTTTCCTGTCCTCTAGATAGGGCATTTGATCCTCTTTATTATTCATTTGTTTATTCTGTTGTTTATTCCATTTAATACACTTCTCATCTCAGATAATGTGTTCTTCATTTCTGACTGGTTCCCTTTTATAATTTCCATTTCCATTTTTATTTTTTTTTAATCTCTCTGTTGAAGTTCTCACTGAATTTATCTACACTCCTCAAAAGTTCAATGAGCTTTATAAAAGTTCATTATAACCAGTGTTTTGAACTCTGCATCTGTTAGATTACTTGACTCCATTATATCTAGATCTCGTTCTCTTCTCTTATATGGTTTCTGTTTCTTTGTCTTCCCATTTTAGCTGCCTTTCTGTGTCTGTTTCTATGTACTAAGCAAAGCTCCTAAATCTCCCGGTCTTATTAGTGTGGATTTGTGTAGTAGGTGTTCAGTGGCACAGTCCTGAGAGGGTTTCAGCTGCAGGCCAAATTTAGCCCAAGCCTCTACCCCTCCAGGGCCACCTGTGAAGATTCAGCAAGCAATCCACAGATGCTTACTTACAGTTGCCTCATAAAGCCACACCAGAAACCGAGGCTGCCTCCAGTGTCTCAGGAAGGAGCAACTGACTCGCTGAGGATACACCTCGATGTGGCTTGGGTGGGGCCACAAGTTAGAGGAGGCGGGTTTCAGGGAATCCTCTGGGCAGAGTGATCTCTGTTATCCAGTTTGATGACATCACAGCTATGACGGTGCTGTGTCCGGTGCACTGGTAGCAGGGAGGGCTCAACAGGGAACAATGGATACCACCAGCACTTCTGTACCCAGCAAGTTTTGCCTCGACCCTCACTCTGACAATGTCTCCCTGTAAGTCCCTGGTGCCCCCTGCACACAGCCGAATAGGACTGGTGCTCAAGAGTGAGCAGGTCCATCACCACGAAAATCCGTTTGTGGACGCTGCCCCTTTAAGAAGTGTCTGCCGCTGCCGCAGCCGAAGCCTCTGTCTCACTCAGCCACTCGGGACCCGGCAGCCCTGCATCCTTACCCCACCCTACCTTCTGCTGTTGCAGGGTGTTTTCTTGGACTTCTCCCTAGTTGATGGCTTGTTCCTCTAGAGCCCAGATGATTTTTCCTTGCTGCTGCTCCTTGTTTCCATCACAACTTTGATATGGTCACCAGAGAGATGAATAGAGCCTCTATCATTTATGCCATTTTTTTCCTCAGTCTTCTTTGAACTTTATGACTGCTTTTCTGCTCACTTCCTCCTTATTCTTTCTTATTCTTCAACTTCCTTCACTGGCTTCTCTATTCTTGGGCCCACCTTAGAATATGGGTGTCTGTCCTCTAGCCTCTTTCTTTTTCTCATAGTGTACCCTACAATCCCTAACTCAAATAATGGCTATTATCTATTTCCTTCCCAACTCAGGCAATATCCTGGATTATGGGCCTCACATCAGAAGTTCCTTAACTTGTCTGCACATTATAGTTACCTAAAGACCTTTGAAAAATTCCAAATTCTGGACCATACTCCGAGCCAATTAAATCACAATCTCCAGAGGCAGGAAGCCCTCAGTGACTCCAGTGTGTAGACCCCTGACTTATATGCATCATCTAATTAAAAATCTTGACATGCTTACCATTCCTATGCTATTTTAAGGGTTGAGGATCAAAGCACAGAAAGTATGGATCACTTTCCCAAGGTCACACTAGCACATCCATAGAGCTAAAATTAATTATAGGAATCATTATAGTTTTTATTTAACTTAGTCATTTATCTAGTCTTAGTTGATGATATGATAATCTCTAATCAGGCTAGACATCACAGTTATCCTTGGGCCCTCTTCTCCAACATCGAATTGAACACTAATTTATATAAATTCTAATCTCTGATCTGGTCTTATATCTCTATACACATTTCTCTTTTGGGTAATGGACTTGTCTTCTCACTGGCTTCCTTGCCATGAGTCAGTGTCTTTCTGCCTCTGTCTGGCTCTCTTTGACTGCTCTAATTTTTCTCTATTAACCACACTGATGACCAAGTGGTCTTTTTAGAAGCAAATATGATTACTCCCCTCTTTACTAAACTCATTAGTTCTATGTATTGATTCTCATTATAGTAAACAAAAGCCTTCAAAATCAACCCCTAAAGTTTCATTTTGCAGTGTTTTCTCTCATTCAGCATGTAATGGTGATGTGTGTTAGAGATGGCATGTGTCTTAATTCTTTAGTCATATAAGATAAATGATTATAAAATATATAGATGTAATGCTTTGTTCTCTGGTATGTACTATTATCAGAAAATTAGTTTTCATAGATATGTTTATTGAAACAAATTCCTTTAATTAAATAAATTTTCAACAAATTATTATAGAAGTTTAAAAATATTCTGAGTACTATTCTTTTTAAATATGACTGTAACTGAATAATTTAATAGTCGTAATTTCATAAATATGTACAAATTAGCATTAGTTAGCTTATGTTTTCAAGATATTTTTGATCAATATGATTTCCTATTTAGTGAAGCTCTTTCCTTATTCCTTCTTATTTGTATATACATTTCATCATGTGGTTTGATAGAGAAAACAAGGGTTCTTCGTTTACTTTCATTAATGTTAAAATAGTAAAGATATCAGTATAACATTGGTAGTAAGGTTTAATTTTCAACATTAATTTTTTCTTTTTATATATGCAGTATCAGATCTGTATGATATGAGATATTAAAAATCAAACGTTTTCAAATTTTTCTTTTAAGATAATCAAAAATCTAGGCCATAATGCAGTATTCTTTATTAAATCATTAGAGATTAAAATTTTAGTATAAAACTACTGAAATTGAAACCTTATATGATTCACGAAAATATGGCAAATATTACAATAAGGAATACCAACAAAATAAAATCTGTTAACACATGATTTTATAATCTCAAAAGCAGGTTAATGCATTATTTTTAAAAGTGGTCCCAATTTCAAGGAATATAGACTAGAAAAAAATTTGTGACCTCTGTAGATATAAATCGTTATTTTTTTTGAAATGTAAGAACAACAAGTTCATGATTTAAACCATATGACTTAATCAGTTAAGATACCTGCTATATCATTTAGCAATCCATGATGATGAGGTTAGAACTGTGCAGGTTTTATAAAAGTCTGATTCCATTAAAAAAGTATGTCCATAAAAAGTTATGCCACATGAATTTTTAGCAATAAACAAGTATTTCTGGATAACAACAGAGAGCTCTTTTTTAATCTTTTAAAGATAAAAATGTAAAAATAAGCTCTAGAACATTTTCAGAAGTTTTCCTTTAGTCAAATGTAATTTTCAGAATTGCCACATTTTACCTTTACATCGTTATTTCCTTGGTATTTTATTTGGAAGTTTATAATTCTTAACTTTTTTTTTCTAATAAGTTTGAAACTGTTTGTGGTATTTATGATTTAAATATTAAAATAATGGTTTTTCGACAGTGGTGGTTGAAATATTTGAGGCATAATTTAATAAATAAACTGAATCAGCAAAGTACTTTAGAATCTCTTAAGATGATTTCTATGCAATATATAAAATAATATTCTAAATCTATGTCCTTTAGATAGTTGAAGGTCAACTGTAATAAGGTGAGAGAATGATAGAATTACATAGTCTATGTGTGAAGGCTATGAGTATTTTTTACTTTACTGCTTTGCAAACCAATGCTTTCTGTTGAAAGCTTGACAAATTCAGAATAACTACAAAACAAATGTTCTCTGATGACCAAAGACATTGCAAAGTCAAATGTGACTAAACTTTAAATACTCTTACCATCTGCCATGCAAGAAGTGCACTTCTGGATTTCTGTACTGGTGTTATACATATATTATCTATCTATCTATCATCTATCTATCTATTATCTATCTATCTATCTATCTATCTATCTATCTATCTATCTATCTATCTATCAATCATCTATCTATCTACCATCTATATCTAATCTACCTACCTACCTTTTTATCATCTTTCTATCTTTCAATTATCTATCTTTCTGTCACCATCACCCATCTCTCTACCTATCACAGAAGGCTATATCAATTCAAGGGCCACTTAAAGCACAGACACAATTTATAACTTTCTCTTCAGGCAAGGTTATCCTGGTTCAAAAGACAAATGACTGTATCATCTGCATACCTTAACCTGGGGACAGAACCAAAAAGTAGAAAGACTTGGGATTGTTCCTCTTATTTTCTCAGGACAGTTGTTAATTATGGAATTAACTTGTCTGTGACCTTGGGCAAATTCCTCACACTTTTCTGTACCTGAATTGTTCACCTGTAAATAATATTTAATCCTAGTATGGAGGATTTGATGAGTTAATTTATGAAAGTTCTTATGTACTATAAAAGCATGTGTTATTGTTTTTGTGGTGGTGGTGGTTATTGTGGCTGATGTTATTGTTTATTCTTTACCATGATTATGCCACAGAGCAGGCCAGTACAAGATTGCCATCCTCATTGGCTGTTACTTTACTTAAAATAAAAACTAATGTACCTTGAAGGAGTTGTGGGAGCTATTCTGATCCCTCTGCCTCTAATACCTCTGCCACGACCAGAGTCCTCTGAGCCATTTAAGTAAGATAATTCACGTAGTTGTTCTTGACGAATTTCATCATTGTAGTCCTAGAAGGGAAAAACATGACTTGTTGAGTTAAAATGGGGCATGGGGTTCTTGGAGCTTAACAAACAGTAAGAAAGGAAATTTTTCATTTATTTTCTGGAGCCTTGTATATAAAAATCTAAAGTGATGTAAAATCGTATATCCTTTAAATTCTTATTTTTACATAGAGAAATTGAAGTTCTTTCTTTTATCAAGGAAGTAAGTACTCAGCAAAAAATTAGGTGAGATTTGCGGGGCTATCACTTCATGTGCTTCCCAGAAAAAGAAAAACGTTCCAAAGTTATGACTGCTAACAAAAGAATTACTAAAGAACTAGAATAACTGCTTGATACTCATATAACTCCTGAAACATAAACCAAAAAGGGGCAATCTCGAGGCCCAAAGTAGATACTGAAGATGTACTGAAATCATTTTAAAAAGTACAAATAATAGGGCACAGTTTCAGATAACTGGGGAGCTATGAAATCCAATCAAATGACTTGATGAGCAACGTTTAAAAATAAGAACTTTCTATGTTGTAGAATTGGACTGACAGAAAGTAATAGCCATAGCAGAAGGCAAATTTCACAGTAATAACCAGAGATTCAGCCAAAGTCAAAAGGACTGTCTCTCCCTTCATTAATGTGGAAATGTATCAGTCGTTTCGACAGGACCAAACAGTGGATCTGTGTCACTAAAGATAAATTCTATCTTCAAAACAACAAGTGTCGGTCTTACTGTTTCTCCTTTTACTAATACACTCAACACACACATGCACATATACATACCTGGTTAAACACTACAAAGCTATTTTTTTTTGCCAATTAGCAGATATTTGGGCCTGTCCAAAACGTCCATAAGTTTATTTGGTCCACGCCAAATGGTCTTTGATATTTGGTCCTGTCAAAATGTTCATGCTTAGAAAACACTCCTGAGCTTAAACAGCCCACAATATTTATTTATACATTTGGTTTATGAATACATAAATATTATCATTTTTATTGGTCCAATAATTGTGTTGCAGCTGGATTGCCAATAATAACCCTGCTTGCCTCAGTAGCCTAGCTAATAATGGCTCATAAGTTTAGATAGATGGATGAGCGTGCAAATGTTGCAGAAGAGTGGGATTTATATAAACCATGATTATTGAGGAAGAGTCCTACAGGTAGAGATATGCACAGGGGACAGCAAGTTGAAGATGGGCTTTCACAATTCTTGATGTGTTAATACAATAGCATATATCAAGGATCTTTTTGGCATGGACTAAATGTGCCTATGGATGTTTTTGATAGAAACAAAATTCCTGCAAGGATTTTTACCAAACGGCCAATGTGAATAATTCTTTTTCAGTAAAAATATGTTTAAGTAAAATTGACTTAGTGGATTTTCTAGTATTGAAGAGAGGTCTAGGAGTTCAGACTAGGAATATTTGTGAAAGGTGAGCTAATAGAAATGATGTTTGAGGCTTAGCTGTGGGAACAAAAATCAAGTCTATTATCTCATCAAATGATGCCAGTTTAGCTCTGCTTATATATGTAATAGGGACATTAAGTGATAATTGTGTACACTCAGCCAGACACTTCTGTCTAGAAAATGGCAGGGTTGTATTCAGCCTACAAGGATTTCTAGTGCATGGCTTGACCTCATGCTCCAAAAACTGCTTTGATTACAAGCAAAAGTAGTAGTCACTCCAAAGCATTTATTTTCTTATTTTTAACATGTTTCTTTCATGTTCATTCTCTTATGCACTTGATTATAATAATGGGCTCACACAGTTGGCTGACTGAAGAGCTACACAGTTTCTCATCAATCATATATTATTCTATTTTTATCTCTGAATTTTCACATTCAAACAACAACCAAACTAAAAGATAAACATGTCTATTATTTTATTAGGATCAGGAAATATGATGAATTGCTACTTCTGAGTGAACTGACTGGCCACCTTCAAAATAAAAATTCCATAATTTTCCCGTATAATATTCCTAATAAGAAAGGGGATCTACGCAGCTTCTTGTCTAAGAAAAACCACAGACTCAAAGTCCTTATGAATTGTAAAAAGGGATGGATTTTCATTACTGGTAACACTGAAGGTTGGAATGAAAATTAACAAAATTGCAAATGAATTCAATATATGTAAAACTTATTGAGAGCATATATATATTTTTGCCAGAATCGGATAATATAAAAACGTAGGTATAATCTTATTCATTATATAATCATAAAAAACTTATTTTTAATGTCGTTGCACCAGGAAAGTCTAGAAGCTTCCACCTTTCTTTCCTGTGGGTCAGATATTATAGTGTGAGGGCTCTCCAGCTTTCCCTGGTTCCCTCTTTATTTATTTATTTATTTTTAGTCACAGAGAATGTTCCCTAATAAAATCCTTACAAGTTTAATCCCAGTTTGTCATCTGCTTCTTGGAGAACCCAAACTAACATAAGAGCATGGATAAAATGAAATTCCTACGATTACAAAGCTGAAAGCTTTGGTAAATCCATTAATGTTAAGGCTGGTGGAGCCTATTCCTTCCACAAACTCAGATTAAATTGAAGTACTTGCCATTCTCTTCCTTAAAAATGGTTATATACAGATTAAATATGAAATTGATTACTGATTGCTAAAAAGGGTACAATCAATATTTTTTAAGAAAATAAACTGTATGTTGCCCAATTTTTTTTTAACACTTCGCTTAATAAGAAAATATAAAAGTCACAGAGTGAACAAATACAAAATGTATTTTGGGCTGGAGATTAGAATGATTTGGTTGGTGTAGATTAATTGTGATAATAATGAAGAGGCTGTGTGCATGTGTGTTGTAGGAGAGAATATGGGCAGCCATAAGAAATTTAAGAGCACTTTAGTGAGAAGTGAAGTTATGATTGAGAGATATGGGAACAAAAGAAGTTTTTAGGTGCAGAAATGACTAGGATTATAATAACACCATTTACCAGAGAAAAGAAGAAATGAAGACAAAAAAGATAGGAGATGAAGAATTTTATAGTTGACCTTGATCACCTTAAGTTTAAAATGTCAAAGAGACATTAACCTTAGAAATTCAAATCCAGGCTGATGGAGTAAATTTGAACGTCATCTGCACATGTTTTTGATAACTGAAGCAGAGATTACATAGGAGAACAGTAAAATAATGTAGTGCCAAATTTTCTAACCATACTTTTAATGCAAATTTGTATCATTGAAGATAATCAGTTGACTTGTTAATTGCAATGATTGTATCATTACATGTTAAATGATCAGGTCTTTTAATATTTTAAACTTTAATTTCCTAATTAGACAATCAAAATATATATACTACTGTATTTATAGTAATGAAGTAGCTAATTGTTTCAAATACAGAATATACACTTTTTAAATGCCCAAATGTAGAAATAGTTGAAACTTTAGTCTCTAGACTAAATATATATTGTGTATTATTTTTATAACATAAACATAATTTTCTAACCACCAAAGTCTATAATTTTATATTGTAGGACTTATTTCCACCCTTCATTAAGCACAGACCTAACTTTGAATTAATCTTTCATAACTAGTACACGAGTCTGGCTGAGCTAGAACACGCTGTTGAAATTTAATTTTGCATGCATTGCTGATTATTCAGTTATATAAAATTTGAAAGATACTTAGTAAATAAAATATTCCAAGTTTACCTTGTAAATGTTATCTTATCAGAAATATTCTACATATTAGTTCATTCGAGTAGTACTGACTTCTAAGATTCTGGAGTCATAAAATATATACATAGAAATGGACGGTTGTTGTTTCATGGCTTTTTAAATTGTATGTTAAATTTGCTAACACAGGTATTTATTGAAAAGTGAAAATATAAGTTCATAAGCAGTAATATAATAAACTGTACTTTTATATTTTATTATTTAATATTTTAATATAAAAAAAAACCCTTGAGAAAGAAAACAGATATAAATAATCACCTAGGTTTGTGAAAAGTTCATAAGACAAAGAAGCTAAAGTTATGACAATTCAGGATGAAAAAAATTACAGTCATTGTGAAATAAATAAATATTAAAATAAAATAATATATTCCTTTAATTTGTATGCAAAACTGGAATATTCCAAAATTTTAAAAATAAGGTATACCCATATTATGATGAAAATATTCTTGTTAAAAAAATGAAACATATTTATAGAGAAATCTTAATATTATTTCAGATAGGATTCTAAATTACTGAGATTCCATGCTTCAAATAATAATGAATGTTTTACTAATTTGGGGTACACCTGCAGTAAATAAAACATACAAATGCTAAAAATGCTCCATACTTTGCAAGATGAGTTATAAAGTTTCTTTTAAAAATGCTGATTGGTTTGATGCAGCTTTGATTTCAGACAATAGCGATTTAATAAGTAATGGTGAAACTTTAAATAACTCTATCAAGGCCTAAATAACCCAAGCATATCATACAAAGACATTTTAAGAATTGATCCAAATTTTAATTCTCTCGTAATATCCAGAAATTTTGCTTTTTTGCTGTCAAAATCAGTTTTTAAAATTTGATATCTTGAAATAATAGCAAAGATATTCACAAAACTTGTATGTTCCTTTTGCTCAGAGTGAGGCAAATTCTCTCTATGAAACAATTTTCATGAAATTCATGAGTGCTCCTTTTCGCATCTTCGACAAGGCCCCCCCACTGTGTTGGCATATGGTGTAAACATTATACACAAAAGCTCAGAGCAGACAGATGTTTGGATGTTCCTAGAAAGGACTCATGCTCATAGGCCGCATATTTAATGTATATGCATAACTTCCCAGTTATATACACTCATGTCCATCTGCTATGATGGCATTTTGCCCAAAAACAAATTGGGAAGATTATTTTACTTGCGAATAGATGCCACGTAATGACAGGTGTAGACAGGCAACCTGGGGGCACAGTGGGGGACTATTTTCCTGCCAAATCCCCTCCTCTGAGACTATGATGGGCACTGTTGCTGCACGTTTAAAACTGTGATTATAACCACTGGTTACATGTGAACTTATTTTTGGCTCTACTGATGCCAAGAGTATCAGACGACATCAGGAGAGAATGAAATGCAGACTGTAACCCATCTGAGCCATGACAAAGAGACACGGGATTCCTTTAGCCTTTACAAACAGCTAGGTTAGGACACTTTTACCAGTGTAACAAACAAGAAAATGTCGGAGGTGATGGGTCCTGTGCCAATATCAACTCTGTGGCTGAGCTGGAATGGGTAGAAGGCTATTTCATAAAACTAGTGCCATGCTTAATATTATCTAGCAAAACAGTTTAGACTATTAGATAACATTTCTTAGCCAACACAAGGTGAGTTTTAATCAGCCCAGGCTAGAGACCAGAAAAGCTCATTAACAAAATGCGTTCAAAAAACAGTCAATTAAGATTTATTAAGAATCTGCTTGATGCATGAGGTCAGTATAAAGGTTTTATAAAGCTTATTTATCAAAGGAGATTGAATATCATCAAGTAAAAATGTTGTGGACTTTCTGTATAGAACCGGTAGTTATGATAATTTCTGTCACTCAAGAATGTTTTCTCTTTTCCATTACCAAAGTCATATTGCACATTGTTTAACAATCTTCAAAAATAAGATAATAACTCTACAGAGTTTATGTAGATATTTTGCAGGACTATTAAAAAGGTTTGTTTTCTGTTTTATTTTACCATAGTAAACATTGGCCACTGATATATGAGGCCCAGGAACCAGGACCTCTGGAATGAGCACCGAAGGACTCATGTGTTTGGTGTTATACTGCCACCCATCCAAGCTTATCAAGTCGGTCTCTACCTCAGGTTAAATTTAGGGTGGCAGATAAATATTTAGATAACATTAAATGAGAGATCTGGGCTGCTTTCTACAAATACCAAGTTTCATTTTTTTTTTTAGGTAGAATCGGAATAACTATTTTCTTCAGTAAATTTTCTTGGCAAGTTACTATGCACATGATACAGAAACTCTATTTGCATTTTAAGTTGCAATAGGAATTAATTTAATACTTTGGCAAATTATATCTAATTTAATTTACAAGTACAAAAAATGAACTCTGTTAACACAGAATTGATGATTATTGGTACATTGATCCAATGGGCCCAAATTCTTCTTAACAAACAAATCATCATGATAAGGATACCTTTAGAGGAGAGTGCAAATTCTGTGCATTAAAATTCTGTGCATTGATAGGATACGGCTCATGTGAGTGATTTTTATCAATAACCTTGAAATTCAAGGCTTTGTCTTAGACATAGAAAATTTACATATTCAAGATAGTAATGAACCTAACCAGTCAGATTTTTTAAAAAGTGCCTGAAGTTTTGCTATAATAAATCATCCTTTTATTTATTCAAAGTATCAGTGCAAGGCACTGATATAGGTGCTGGAGACACAGTAGAGGAAAGCTCCTGAATCAGGAGAGCTTAAGTAGATATAGATGACGATATCCCTACACTGGTCATAAAATGTCAGAGTAGGCACCATTTCAAAAAAATACCTAGGCAAGGAGAGAAGCCTTATAGTTATTTAATTTTTAAAAATATTTAAAACTTTTATTTATTTTTTACAGTGACATTGGTTAACAAAATCCTCTAAGTTGCAGCTGTACATTTTAACAGTAAGACATATATATATTTACACTGTGTTCACCTCCCATAGTTAGATTTCTTTCTGTCACTACATACTTGCCCCCTTTTACCCTACCTACCTCCTCTTTCCCCTCAGAGAGAAGCCTTTTAAATATTCTCTGAATCAGTGTCTGCTCAAGTTAACTTTGATTCTTTTTGTTGGTTTAAAAAATAATTTATGCTCAATATTTCACTAATGTTTTGGTGGCTAATATTTTTTTTTGTTGTTTTATTTAAAAAAATATTGACCTCTACATTTCTGTTTAAGAAAGAAACAGAAACATTAATTGAGGAGGGCTGTGTAGGTAGGTGGCTCATCAGAAAATCTCTCCTAGAAATTCTCCTTTGCTTTCTCTCGAATAAAAATATTGTAATGATTACTTAAGACTGTATCATTTAATCAGGAAAATGAGAACTTAGTCATAGTAACTGTTAAAAAATTCTTTGAAAAGAGTATAAAATATGCTGTACATAGATATTTTAAAGTTACCTTTTTATTTGATAGCTTCTAGTGACCTCCAAATTTAGTCCTAAAAAAATCTTTGCATATTATTTTTCCTGAATATTTAATCATATTTAAATAGAGTAGTCCTTAAAAATAATGAAAGTGCCACTTTTTAAACAATGTATTAGAGGAGAGCAGAATCATTTACCAGATGGGAAAGAATAAAGCACTGAAGATGAGCAAAGGCAAGCAAGAGTGAGAGTATCCAGCTAGGATGAAGAATGTTAAGTAAGGATGCCAGCTACTGGATACTTAGGAAGAGAAAGAAAGTAATGGTTAATGAAAACTTTAGTTTCATGGTCAGTAATTGAAGTAATGGACTTATGATATCATATGAGTGCAATAGAGTGAAAGAAGCATTTGAAAAAAAAAATGGAAAACTACATGTTAAAATGTGATGTAAAATTTCTCAAATAGCCTCATGAAGTAAGTCATAATTGAAAAGCGAAAAGAATAGAGACTAGAATTTGAAGACCTGGGTGTATAACCTTTATTCCTTTCCTTGCTTCCATGGGTTTTGCCTCGATGGGAACCACCTATTGTATTATTCAGTTGTGTTTGTCTTTCATAATTTGCTAAGTTCTTGCAATGGCTGATAAATTATATACGCATATCTGTGTAGTGGATTTGTTCAGCATCCAAAAAGGTCTTGTGTTGTAGCCTCTTTGTCAGGGGCAAACCTCTTAGCAAGGAAGACCTGGGGTGGGCCCATGCAGAGCAGCTGACATACTGGGCCACTCCTCTGAAAGGGGAACTAGACAACTCTCTGTCTTCAGGCTTCTCCCAAGATTCCCTAATTCCACAGAGCATCTTCATAGCTCTCTTCAAGAGCACTTGAGTCAATTGAATCAGACAGCCCCTCTTTCCTTCCTCCACACAATGAACATAACACACCAGGTAGTCAGAATCAATCCTATTCTGCAGAAGGGGTTCACTGCAGGTGAATCACCACTATATCTTCTAACAACCCAGGATCTTGGATCTTCTCAAATCTCTAACCTTGCATCTCAATGAATAAAGGAAATGCTGCTTTCTTGGAATCACGTCCGATATCAGGTACTTCAAGACCATTCAGCCTCCCTACCAAGATGCTTGTATCAAATCCTCTCATTAAAGACATGGGAGAAGTGATTTCAAGAATTGGCACTTAGGTCACAA
>NW_006494614.1:28923311-28957003 GCF_000325575.1 Pteropus alecto | reverse complement strand
CCCCCTTCCTCAAACATTTTTAGAATTTATTCTGCAAACTCCAACTGGGAGAAGGGAGTCATTTAATTGTTCCATTAAGAACATGCTCTAGAATTCATCAACATTAGTTCTGTGCCCTGTATTGAGTTTATAACCTGATTTGTTTTCATCTCAAATAGGGAAATTATAGGGTCTCAAGAGGTGAAGATAGCCAAAGGAGCTTCAGTTTTCTTTTGTTTCCTATAAAATGTAGCTTCAAGCAACATCTGGATACTATTTACAATGTTCCTGTCCTTTGTCTGATGGTGAGATTCTTATTCTGTTCTAAAGACCTAGAGTAACCCCAGCACAGACTCATATCATTTAGAAGTGGGGACAGAAAGCAGTGTTTCTGTTGAACCTGTATAAACATAACAAGACGAAAAACTGAGAAGGGAGCACTTGGGACTGTTTCATTGCTTGGCTCAGGGAAGAATATATTATTATTAAATATATTAACATTATGTAGATTAAATATATTAAATACACTTATTTGTTTATATATCTGTTCCAGGTACTGAAGATATAGTAAACAAGAGAGTCCTCACTGAGCTTACCTTCTAATGTGGGGAAATAGATTCAAAGAAAGCAAACAAAGGAAATAAGCAAGTTTATTTCAGACAGTAAAATGCTATAAAAAAAAAGAACAGGGCAACATGGCCAAGGAAGGGTAGAAATTGGCTTAGATGAGAAGTCAGCCACAGTCTCTCTGAAGAGGTAATACAGGAACTGAGACCTGCCAAAAAAGGAGACTGTCATGTGAGGACCTGGATCACTAATCTTCCAGGTAGCTGGACTGCAAAGGCAGTGAGCCCGGAAGGAACAGAGCCTCTTTTAATGACCAGCGAGAATGCAAGTGCATGTATATCAAGAATTTAGTGAGCAAGAAAGAGAATGGTATTAGGTCAGATAAGCAGGCAGGGGCTAGATCATGGAAGTCCTTCTTGTTTTTAGGCTAAAGAGGATATTTCAGCTGCTATGAGAAAAATGGGGTAAAGTCTAACTGGAGTGGAACCCAGGAGAGGGGTTAAGACACTATTGTAGCAGTATATATATATACACTGGCTACTGCAGTCATCCCTACTGTTACCATGGAAAGTAGTGGAGAGAAACAGCCATTAAATAACTGCAGATATAGTTGCAGGCAGAACTGGCAAAGATTGCTGATAGATTAGATATGGAGAGTTATTAAAAAGTGGCCTCAAAGTTGACTCCTAGATTTTTGATCTTTGCAACTGATTTGGTGGTGTCATCACTGAGATGGGAAAGATAGTGAATGTGAGTTTCCCTCTTGTCTCTCTCCATTCTTTAAAAGGAAATCAGATGTTTCTCAACAAGGAGCCTTTTTAATTTGGTGATTTCTAAGGTGTGATATGATTCTCTCCTATGTGAGTAGCCTATCTTCTGGGCAGACATGCAAATCTTTAAGAACCTTGATTAAGAAAACATAAAAGAGACAAAAGACATAGTTGTTAATCATAAAAGGAAAAAATAAATATCTTTACATGAAGGCTTCTAGGGATCAAAAAGAAAGGTGAAAAGTTAGAGAACAATTCGGGCAGATTTCCATGTATAAAGTTATGAAGCTAGGACAGAAAAATGATAGGGCTAAGGAATAGTTAATGATATTACAAAAGTATCATGTCTGAAGTGGACAGTAGAAGGGTGTGTGGATGGAACATAGTTTGGAAGACTGGAGCCTTGTGTTCTCAAGACAATTAGTACTCTCAGATTGGCATCACCATGGGCAGGCTTTAGAAAGATCCCTCAGGAACATGGATGACGGACTAGAGCTGGAGGAATGTCATTCAGTTCGCCTACAGAAACAGAATTACTGTAGAAGACTTTTATAGCAGTCCAGACATGAAACAGTGAAGGATAGAATGAGGAAAGAATTCAAGTTTTACTCTTAACTAGTTTTGTCTCTTTGAACAACGTATTTCTGGCCTAGTTTTCAGATGTGGAAAATAAAAAAGTGTTTCTGATGATCCAACTGAATAATCTCTGAGATATCTCCACCAGACTTTCTCAGGAAGAAGGCTGCTGTGGATATCAGCATAAGGGCATGGTACTGGATTTTTACTTTCCTACTGTAGAATCAAAATACAAATGATTAAGATCCTAGGTACACTTGTAAAAGTGCTGTCTCCTTGTTCATTTATATATAATTATTATTATATATAATTTCTTCTTAAGACACATAGATAACACTTTGCTTTGCAAGCCATCTCATTCTATATATTTTTTGATACAAAGTCTCTGAGATAAATAGAAAAAAATTTTAAAAAAAGATTTAAAAAATAGTATTAACAAATCCTCTTGAGGAGAGAAAGAGAATGTTTTAGAGACATTCTCTTTCTTGGGTTTGTTGTACCAGCCTTAATGCTGGTATAGACTATGAATTGCAGTTGGAGTCTTAGAACTAGTGGCAGTAAAGGGCTTTTGTGGTTATTAAACACCTCAACTTTACTCAGGCATTTAGCAAACCACAAAAACCATTAATTGGCTGTCTTCTGCACCATCACGGATATTGCTTCCAAAGTATCAGTAAGTACAGAGCAGATCTATGGTTCTCTTTCTTCTATCACTCTCCAGATAATTTATAGATTAGAAATACATACCCACATATATTGCTTTTACAATGAAAAAAAAAATTCTTCCAGGAGGTCTGATTTCGAAAGTTTTCGAAAACACGCTTAATTCTAAACTTAATTGGCCTGATGCTTGAAAACCATCCATTTTGAGGCTTAGAACTTAATTTGAGTGATTTTCGCATGGCTTTGTTCTGAAACGCTAAAAAGATATCTGTAAAATCTTGTTGGCTTATAGACCTATATTATTCTAAGTTATTGATGTTTATACAGACTGAGGTGAGCATGCGAAGGAAGATAATCCAACTCTTGCCAAATTACTCTGGTGGTTCCTCTAAATTATTTGCTATGCAACTAGAGTTTTAATTTCCACCTAAACGTTTAAGATATATCAACTTCTGTTCTGTCTCTATTTAGGATATAATTGTAGTATACTTACATATACAAATCAATAGTGGATGAATTGTCCAGTCCTGCATAACTAAGCATTACAAAGAAACATTTATTTTCATTATCACTATCAATGCAATATTGATTTGAAAACTAATAAATACAAAAAATGATTCAGGATAAATTAAAAACTCAATCAGGATTTCAAGAAAATGAGAACACAAGCCACATACTGGGAAAAAAATATTTGCAAAAAACATTTCTGATAAAGGACTGTTATCCAAAATATACGACGAAGTCTTCAAACTCAACAATAAGAGAAAAACAAAATGGACAAAAGATCCAAACAGATACTTCACCGAAGAGTATATACAGATTACAAATAAGCATATGAAAAGGTGCTCAACATCGTATGCCATTAGTCAGCTGTACATTAAAACAACAAAGAGAACACACCTATGAGAATGGCAAAAATCCAATATTGACACTAAATGATGGTGAGTATGTAAACCAACAGGAATTATCACTTATTGCTGGTGGGAGTGCAAAATGGTACAGCCACTTTAGAAGACAGTTTGGTAATTTCTTACAAAACGAAATATACTCTTACCATACAATCCAGCAATTGTGCTCCTTGGTATTTACCCAAAGAAGCTGAAAACTTATGTCCACACAGAAACCTGCACACAAATGATTATAGCAGTTTTACTCATAATAAGCAAAACTTGGAGGCAACCAAGATGGTGAATGGATAAACAAACTGTGGTATATCTAAACAATGGAATATTATTCTGCACTTAAAAAAAAAAAAAAAAAATTGAGCTTTCAAGCCATGAAAAGACTTGGAGGAAACTTAAATATGTATGAAAGTAGCCAATCCAAAAAGGCTACAAACTATGTAATTCCAACTGTATGACATTATGAAAAAAGCAGAATTATGGACATCGTGAAAGGATCAGTGGTTGCCAGAGGTTAGAGGAGAAGGAGAGACAAATAGGTAGAACACTGACAATTTTAGGGCCATGAAACAATTCCGTTTATTACAATACTGGTAGATACGTATCTTGGTCCATTCAGATTAGTATAACAGAAGATCATAAACTGAGTGGTTTATAAAGAACAGAAATTTATTTCTCATAGTTCTGGTTCATATATGGACTTATTGTATTCTGAGTCCTCTCACATGGCAGAAGTCCTCGCATGGCAGAAGGGATGAGGGGTGAGAGATCTGTCTGAGGTCTCTTCTAAGGGCATTAATTCATGTATGAGGGCTCCAACTTCATGATCTAATCACCCAAAGTCTCACTTCCTGATACTATCACCTTCAGGATTAGGATTTCAACATATGAATTTCAGGGCGATATAAATATTTGGTCTAGAGCAATACAAGTCACTATACATTTGTCAAAACCCACAGAATGTACAACACCAAGAGTGAACTCTAATGTAAACTGTAGACTTTGGGTGATAGTGCTGTGGCAATATTGGCTCATCAACTGTAATAAATGTACCACTATGATGGAGAATGTTGATAATGGGGGAATCTATGCATGTGTGAGGGCTGACAACATATGGGAAATCTCTGTACCTTGCTCTCAATTTTGTTGTGAACCTAAAACTGCCCTAAAAGTAAAGTGTATTAAAAAAGGTTAATTAGGATATTATTTTGATTGCATGATTGAAATAAATATTATTTTTTACCAAGTTGAAACAACCTATACAAGCTTAAAAAATCATGGTGCTAGATAATGGTGCTCATCATCAGAGGCAGAAGGCTGCTCAAGCCTCTTCCATATGCACTGAAGATCTCTAAGGAGCCCTATGTGCATCATGAACATACTGAATTCATCTTTATTGCACCTCAGTGAATGATAAAGGGTTGGAGGATTATAACTCTCATTTACAGAATCAGAGGTTAAATGAAGAATAGAAGGCAAATCACAAGCAGGGATTTAATGGTAGAAAACATTTTAAATGTCTTATATTTCTCATCATTATGCCAGTTAAATTGTTCCTATTTCATTTTCCTCTTGTTCTGAGATCCTGTCAGCCTAGACCTATTCAGAAATTAAGCATGCTGAAATCAAAATAGCATAGATTTCTGAATCAGAGCTCCAAGTCCCTTACTCTACATACATTATTATGGGCTAGACGGGGGCTATCTATCCTAATCATTGTGTTCTTCTAAAAAACAGAAAAGGAAATCAAAGACTATCATTACCTTGTTGGTAAATTGGTATTGCTGCTGCTGTTGTTGATTGTGGTGTTTGTTGGTGGTGGTATAAGAGTGTGTTTGACATGTGTGTAAAATGTATGTATATTAGTTGTCTGACTAATAGATTGGCCCAGGTAAGCAAATGATACAGATAATTATAGAAATTGGATAGGCTACTTTCTAGGTCGGAAGAGAGGAATTCTGAGCTCTAGTTTGAATTCTGTCTGTGTAACATACAACTCACCTTTCTTCTATCTACTACCTATTTTATTATTTCTAAATAAATAAATGACTGAATAAATGAATGAATGAATGAACTTCTGAATATTTGAAGACAGCTCAAACTATATTGTGAGCCTCCAGGTAACATATTATTCTCACACATGTACATTTACATGTGTGCTGCATAAAATTAAAAATACAATGAAAACTGAGGGCAATGACCAGGTAAATGGAAAAGCAGAAAAAACAGCAGCCCAGAGTTTATTTGGAATACGTGATTATGCAAAAATTTTTAAAAATTCAAAAGGCATCTAAAGAAGTCAGGAAAGGGTTAGCAAGAGCAACAGAAGTGTGACTCAGGGCACAGATAAATGGGGCTGAGTAACTTACATTAAAACAAAATGGGCAATAAATGGTAGTATAGTCATTTGTCGGTACGTTGGAAATCGACTGTACAAAGCTTGATGACATCTAAATGCACAGTGTGAAGAGATGAAACTGTTATGTCAAAATTATTCATGTAAGCCAGCTAGCACATAAGGTATTTTTTTTTTTTAGCTTTTATGCATTGGCTAGTTCTTGCATAATTTCTATTTGTAGATACATGACTACAATATGATCTTTCATATAGTGCCTCCGTTTTAAAAAGTAGTCTTTTGTCTAATTTCTTCACTTTGAATTATTTCTGGCCACATTCACTGTGACTTATAATCTAAAAAGAATAACCACTAAACTATCACACTTTTCCAAATTCTGAAAACCATTGGCCTACTTAAGAAATAAGAAGAGAAGACCTACCTTCTTCTCTCTGTGGGAGCTAAAAGTCTGGTATTCTCCATGTGGGGCCCTATCTCTGGGTCTTTCAGAGGGACCTGGGGTGAAATATCACTTCAGTACATTTCTCTCCCCTTCTATAATTCTGAGAGTAGTGTGAGAAAATCTCTTTTTATGTGTTTTGAGTTGAAACAAAAATCAATTTCTACTCAAAAAAATAACACAAGACACTAAGAGCTTAAAAAAGATAAAAATCTGAGTGTAGCATGTACAATGGTAGCATTTAGGTTTTTAATTTCAGGATAAAACAATTGTGGGTGCCATGCCAATTTTCAGAAGTTAAATTTTAAAACTGTGAGCAAAAAAGAAATTATATTATTGTATTAATGTATTATCGTATTGGACTCTGGAAAGAGGATGTCAGGTAGCAATTATGAATGTGTGGTCCCACTGCCGGAGTCAGATTGAGGCATTGACATTTATTATCTGTGTGGCTTAATTTAAAACGTTAAGCCTTAGGGGCCTAAATTTTCTTATCTATAAAATGGGATTAATAATAGCAATAAACAAGAGTAAAACTTTCGGGATTAAATAAATTAACATACGTAAATTGCTAAAATGGTGTCTAGTACATGCTGGGCATATGATAAATGTTAGCTATTATTTTCCCCATGTAGTTTACAGAGTCCTCTATTTTGATATACACCACCTATTTGAAATGATAAGGTCAGTCTGTTGTATCCACCTTATTGTATTTCTTTGAAGAATTTTAGCTTAAAAGGGAATTCCAAAGTGTTACATATATGTAAGTACATTCTATCCCATATTTTTTTAAAATGGTGAAATATCTTCAAACTACAGTAAATTATAAAATATGAGAAATTTGTTTTAGGCTATTTATTTTTGAAAAGTTTAGGCTTTGGGTGAGAATGTATTACAGGGCAAACCCTGATTTGAACTCGGGAAGATTCATAGTCATGAATCAGTTTAGGGCTGCTTCTTCATACAGTACATTTAATCAAAAGTCACATCTGAAACTATTTTCAACTGAGTATCTGGAAAAAATCCAATCCTAAAAAAGTCTGCAGCCAGATCATATTTCTACTCAGTGATCATAATATCATTAGTATAAAATGCAGGTCTACAGAAGACAAATATAACAAAAACACTGACATTTAATAGAAGGGTTTGCAGAAATACAGCTGGGAAGAAAGTGAAATACTTACGATGAAATAGAAGACTCATGCAAATCACTCCATAAAAGTGAAAATAAATAAAAGGTCAACATAAGCCAAAACAGTTAATGGGGGAAGGGGTATTACCCATTTCAAAAATAAGAAAAATTTTTGAATAAGAAAGAAAATTAAAAAAGCAAAGAAAAGTTTCAAAAAAAAAAGAATATGCAAGACAAAAGTTTTAAATTCAATTCACTTAGGAAGATGTATAAACAAGGAAAACACAAAGTATCATCAGTTCATTAGTTCAAATCAGGAGTCTCATTTTAAATTGCATGGTATTATCCTTGGGCAATGAGCAACACAGCTTAAAGCTCCAGGATATGTTAAAGTATTTTTAAATGTTCCTGTATTTTCCAGTGTCTTATTTTCATAATAAATGTTAAATTGTCCCTATCACCAAGTGTTCTTTTAGCATTTATTTACTAATTAACTTTTTTGCAATTCTAGATAAACAGTATATTCTATTAACTTTCCAAGTTTCATTATACAGACATTAAGTGGCCTTCTTTATTGATTTTCTTTCAATGTGTATGTGAATATTTTATCAAATTACTTAGACACTTGTTGGCAACATTCCTGGGATTTTTATTTTCATTCATTTATTTATTTATTTATTTATTTATTTATTTATTTAGCAAGGCGACCCTTGGTTTACCTCAAAGATTGCAAGGACCTTGTCAGTTTATAATCTCTTAATTTTTACTTTTTATGTCTACAGCACCTGGTCTTCCTAGGTGGTCTCCCATCCAAGTACTAATCAGGCCCGACCTTGCTTAGCTTCCGAGATCAGACAGTTTCGGGCTTGTTCAGGGTGGCATGGCCGTGGACTGCAGATTTTTTTTTAAATACACATCTTCAGACTTTCTACATGGTTCGTATTATTCATATTATTATCAAAAGGATAGTAAAATGCTTATTCCCCACAAATTTGCTAACAATGATAAGTCATCATCTTTTTTTTTTTCCCATCTATATGGATAAAAAATTTTAACTCATGATGAATACTTTTTTTAGCCATTTGGATTGCCAACTTTCTGAAGAGCCTATTTATTCTTCTATTGGGTTATTCTTAATTTTTAGGTATCTACTTGTAGAGACTTCTGTTTCAAACCAAGATGAAATAACTGAGAACAGATTTACCCTCCTATCTGGAAAAAAAAGTAAAAAAAAAAAAAACCAAAAATTAAAAAAAACTCCAATAGTTTCAAAGCATTGGACTTTAGGCAGCCAAGAATAGATCCTTGAGTAATGGGAAACAAATGAGGTCAAGTTCTATGATTACAGCCTTGAGAAAGTCTTCAAGCCATGATATAGGGAAGATTAATCCAGACAGAGCCCAGAAAACTTCCTCAGGTGTAGATACATTTTTGAGAGTCCAAGGAGTCCCTGGTTGCTACAGCTCCCAGGAAAGAGTAATAAAGAGTTGCAAAAATAAACAACTCTGAAAATCTGAAGAGGACCCCTTTTGAGTATTCAACATAGTCCTCGTCAGTGCCTCTGTGAATAGGAACATCCTGGGTCCAAGAAAAGAAATACAGAAAACTAGAAGAAATAGTCCACATTTTCCACATGGGACCAGAAGTGGAGGCTGACTGACTACACTAGAAAACTTAAATTATGGGACATTGGGTATGGTGCTCAGAAGGGTCTTTTGTCAGTGGTGGGAAATAATTAGCCCTAGATTAAACAGCTCTCTGACCTTGCCTAATAAATTTGAAAAGACATGATAGAATCAGTTTACAAGTAACTTAACAACATTCTAGAATAAAGTTGACGAATACTTACAGTAATAAAAATTCAGTACTTAATAAGGTAAGATTTATAATGTCTAGCAATCAATCTAAAATTACCATGCAAAGAAAAGTAAAATATAAACAATAATCAGGAGAAAAAATTAATGAATTGAAACAGATCCAGAATGGATAAAAATATTAGAATTAGCTGTGAAAGATATTAAAATAGTTTTTATAAACTGTATTCCATTTAATGAAACAGATAAGTAGACATGGGGGGGAGGCCTAAATTGAATTTCTAGAGGTGAAAATTAGAATGTCTGAAATGAAAAATATACTAGATAGAATCATGACAGATTAGACACTGCAGAAAAAAAGATGAATGAACTTGAAGACACAATAGAGACTTTCCAAAATGAACACCAAAGATAAATAAGAATTAGAAAAAAAATGAACAGAAAAGAGAAGTCATGAATTACTAATATCAGGAAAAGGAGAGGTAATATCACTACAGAGTATACAGATATTAAAGAGAATGGAAATATTATGAACAAATTGATACCAAAAAATTAAACGACTTAGATGAAGTACAAACTCTTTGAAACACAAAAGCTACCAAAGTTCACTTAAGATGATACAGACAATAGATAACTCACATAGAATTTTTTTCTATTAAAGATATTGAATTTACAGTTAAAAATCTTGAAACAAAGAAAAATCCAAACTCAAATGTCTTCATTTATAAAATTTACCAAACATTTACAAAAGAAATACTAATTCTCCACAAACTCTTTCAGAAATTTGAAGAATATGGAATATTTGTCTGACCAAAAAATAAAATAATAAAAAAAAAATAAAACCTCAGCAGCATAGAAATAGAAGCAAACTTGCTTAACCTGACAAAAAGGACCTATGAAAAACTGACAACTAATTATCATATTAATGATGAAAGAATGAATTATCCTAAGATTAGAGAAAGGGCAAGTCATCTTGTACCACTTCTATTCAGTGCTATACTGGAGGTTCTGGCTAATGAAACAGGGCAAAGAAGAGATAAAATTCATGCATGTTGGAATGAAAGAAGTTAAACTGCTTTTGTTCGCAGATGACATATTCATCTATGTAAGGAATCTAACTGAATTTACTAGAAAGTTAATAGAAGCCATGAATGAGTGAATTCAGGAATACTGTAAGATATAAACTACATATAGAAAAATAACTACATATAGAAAACTGTTTCTTTGAAGTAGCAACAAATAATTAGAAATTGAAAACACAAAAACATACCCTTTACAGTAGCATCAAAAATATGAAATAATCTTGCAAAAGATGTGAAAGACCTGTACACTGAAATTTAGAAAACTCTGCTGAGAGAAATTAAAGAAAACAAATTAATGGAGAGATATACCATGTCATGTGTTAGAAGACGCAATGTTGTTAAGTGGTCAATTCTCCTCAAATTGTTTTATTTATTTAATGCAACCTAATCTATACTGTCATGCTAGGGATAGTAAGTGGGCCATGGAGATAGCTGAGAGAAATAGATTTTTATAAAGGGTCATAAGAAAAATTTAGGAAGTGGAGATATATTTCACAGATGCATACATGTGCCAACATATCAAACTGTCCACTTTAAATAGGTACAATTTTTTAAATCAATTATACTACAATAAAGTTGATTTTAAAAATGTAGACATTTTATATTATGACTATTAATCCTTAAACTGTGATGAATAGTAAAATTTTTTGAAGTCTAACATTGTTCTTCAGATTTTATATCTTTACTATATTTATTTTTATTAATATATAGATAAATGTCTAACGAGATGAAATTATCTAGTCTTATTTATAAAATTTGAGACTTTGGGTTACACGAAAATAATGGCAAAAACTAAAGTTATGTAAATATTCTCTCATTCTATTTATTATTTATTTTAGATTTTATTCAATTTAGAATTTATTAGTGCATTAATTTATTAATTAGAAATAGCTAAATATGTTAATTATTATACATTTGATCATTATTACTAGTGATTGTACAGAAATACATAACTTAAAACATGGAAAATGATAGTTAAGCTTAATTATCCTTACATTTGCTTTTTTTACTTATTGATTAAGTCATGCATTTAATATTTATTGAGAGTCTATAAGGTATCAGCACAAGAGAGTCAAGAGTGAAGTAAACTGACAAACGTTCTTGCCTGAAGTGAGGTAAAAATTTCATGTTGAGAGAGTGATAGACGACAAATTAAAAAGTAAAATAAATCATGTGTTTTGATATATTATGTTGAATCTTAAATACGTGATATGTGCTATATAAGTAAAATGTGAGGTATGTGTTATATTAAAAAATAAAACAGAGAAAGGAAAAAGAATTCCAAGAGGGTGGCAGGAATTTCAATTTTTAAATAGGGTAAAATCAGGAAAGGCCTCATGAGGTTACTCGTGAGCTGAGACTCACAGGGCAAATGAAGAGATGTGGATGAAGGGCTTTGTGGGATGCGGAAACAGCAAAGGCATAGGTTTTGTGGTGGGACCGTCCATGCCTGCTGTGTCTGTGAAATATCGGTGAGGCCAGCGTGGCTGGAGCAGACTTTGGCTTTTACTCTAACTAAACTAGGAATCACTAGAAAGTTTTAAATAGAGAAGTACTATGATATGTATGCTTTAAAAGGATCACTAGGTCTGCTGTGCTGAGGACAGGCTGTGTGCAGGATGAAGGCCCAGGGCAGATGAAGGCAGAACAGTTATGACACAATAAACTGTTTATTGTAGCCTAGCAGCATGGTACCCAGACAAATCAGTCACATGGAAATAAAGCCAAATCAGGTGGAGACTCGTTTTATGTAGTCAATAGCCACTCATTATTTTTCTAATTGCAATTAGACCACTCTCCTTAGCTCCATACTGGTAACTAGGTAGGGTGGTCGGACATTATGGGAAAGATTAATTATATCAAGGGCATAATATGGGCTTGAGTTTAAAACAGTTAATACTAATGTTAAGCCATTTAATTCTTTCACTTAAATGAGCATCTTTCTTATAATGTGGTGCCTGAAACAACATGTAGCCTCGTAACAGAATTGGTTGACATTAGAACTTACAAAATTATCTTGCTAAAAGAGCGATCACTGATTTCCAACAAAAGGCAGAAAAATTGAGATGTTCTGTTTTATAGGTATGTATTGTGTGCAGTGGTTTGCACACTGTTTTAAGTCACTACTTAAGTGATATTATCAAGTTTACATCGATATTTGTACAATACGCACTTTCTGAAAAGACAAAGCAAGACTCAAAATTAGTGCTCTAGAAGTGTTGAGGAATAATTTACTACTTTGTAAAAAGATATTGGACACATACTGTGTGCCAGTAATAAAGGAATCTCTTGCAGTACAAAGATAAATATTATCTTTTCTTCAAGAAATTAGTAGTTTTGTGGAGAAATAAAATTTCTAGTAAAGATGAGCACGTTAGTATTACTTCAGACATTTATTGAGCACTTGCTGTGTGCTAGGCATTTTGTTGCATGTATTATATCTCCAATCATCACATATCTATAAGGTAGGTAGTATGTTATTGCCATTTTAAGAATGCAAAAACTGACACAAGTTAAATGACATATCTATAATTAAACAGGGATTGGATTTTATAAATAATTGTAAAAAGTACTTTGGTGTTATATAAGAGTACCATAGGTTTACAGAGGGAGGTTCCAAGAGTATACAGAAACTACAGTAAAGAAAGGAAGTAATGTGGATTGGATCCTGGGTGACAGAAAAGAGGCAAAGAATATGACAGAAGGACTCATATGTGAAAAGGGACAATTTATTATTTTTTAAAGAACTAGGTAAGAAGTGTTAATCATTGCTGGATGGTGATG
This sequence comes from Pteropus alecto, assembly GCF_000325575.1. Lineage (NCBI taxonomy): Eukaryota > Metazoa > Chordata > Mammalia > Chiroptera > Pteropodidae > Pteropus > Pteropus alecto. Next base: position 28,943,939 of record NW_006494614.1, on the reverse strand, counting down.
TAAGAGTGGGTGAGCTTAGATGGAGCAGGAACTCGGCTTGGTAAGGTAATTTGGCGAGGGAGTTGCCAAGGTTTTTTAAGTCGAGTGTAAGTGTTTTAGAAAGACAATGGATTGAAAAAGTGTAGAATTTTCTCCTGAGGTAGTAACTGCATAACATGCTGCGAGATGGACAGCAAGCAAGTGGAGGACAAATCTGAAAATACTAAACCAGGGAGGAGTGGTGCTCCCAGATGAGTGCTCAAGTCTGAATCATTGCACTTAAGGGGCTGCAGCAAACTCAAGTATTATAGGTGAGAGGTTCTGTGAGGCGGCTGGGATTTGGGATTATTGGCCTGGAGATCTCTGGTATCAGGTAGGATGGGCACTGAGTCTATGGGTTTGAAATTCAGGAGAGAATCTGAAGCAAGATTTTATGGTGTTGTCAGCAAGTAGGTGGGAATCAGAGCGAAAAGAGTAAAGGATGTTGTCTAGAAAGAAAAACTTTAAATAAAGAAAAACAAATGGGCCATAGACTAGACACCATTTTCCTGGATTTTTATCTTTTTTTTTTTTTAAGTCACTTCTCATGTGTATAAATAAGTGGGAAAGGGTTTCAAACAAGTTTCTAGTTTTCTGACTTCATTCACCACCCCTATCATCCTTAGTATTCATCGTCTAGTGCTTTTTCCAGAAGTATCTGGTTGACACATATAGCTGAAGAGAAATTACCTAAAATTTGGAAAAGGACAGGCTTTACATTACTGACTTTGTCAATTAATAGCTAGCTGAACAGGAAAATGTGCTAAAAATTTCAGAGATAACAATGATGACAACAACAACTAATAATAATAATAATAATAATAATAATTTCTTACAGAGTTGTTAGGATGAGTGATAACGTAAAATAGTAGGTTTGTAGACTTATTTTACAAAATATAGTAAAATAACTGCTATATGCTAATGATTGGGGTTATTGTTACCCTTCTAAAAAGTTTCAAAGTCAAATATCTTGGGGCTATCATACCTTTTTAAATAAATAGAATTTCATCCCATTACCTCCAAAGTAAAATTTCCTTAAGTGACTAGTTTAAAAATTTGATTGTCCGAACTCCCCAAATTGTGTCCTTTGAACACTATTTGGTGGGCCAAGAGAGTCTCGTGACCACATTCATAATCACTTTAAAAACACAGGTTAATTCAATTCATGACAAACAGATGAAAATATGTTGTAATGTATATACTGCATAATGTACATCTGCTGTACAGAAATGGAAACTGCTGTACAGAAATGGAAACACACAAGGTTGAGATATTTATTTCAAATCTTACAGTTGAGTTTTGCAATCAGCTATAAATTGTAGTATCTGATAGTTCTGTACCTACAAATAAAGTAGGTTCTGAGAACAGCTAATTATTGGGATTTGTTTCACAGATGGAGAGATTGACACCATTGACCTTTTCTCACAGAGCTTTGCCAGTCTTGGATACTCCCTACAATTGTAGTGGTTTCTGATGTCAGAGAAATACCAACTCAGTTTCACTCACTGCTTGACTGGTGAGCAAATCTAGTCTTATGTTTATCTCACTGTATAAAATGTTAAAACTTCCAGAGAAAAAAGGAAGTTTCTAATGGAAAACAATGTGATTGTTATCAAGTCAGATTTTGATTGCCTATTCAAATTCAGTATATAATATAGCAATTCTTTTTGGCTTCTACATTCAAATTCATACTTTTTAAAAAAAGTAATTGTAGTCCCTAAAACATATTAGTGCAAAATGCTAAGCAAAGCTGAATGAATTCTAGAGAAAATCATTCCTTTTTCCTCCTCCTTATTTACAACACTCCAATCCCCAGAGGAGAAAAACACCATTTTCATGATAAAATCATAAAATTGCTATGTAGAAACAAGTTAGTGAAGAGGAAATATGAGTCTGCTATTTGTATAATTTTCATTCTGTTGAGGCATGAGTATTTTAAGTTCTAAATTATTCATATTGTTACTCAATTTGATCGACTATCTCATACAATGACTTCATTCATTTTATTTAATCTGACTCACAATATTCTTTTCAGCATATTTTAAGATCATATAAACATAACAAATGTGCATTTTAGTTAGGCGTTAGCTACCATATGACATGGATTTAAAACAGAAAAACATACAGGTCGTTATATATATATATATTTTTTTTTTTAATTTTTTTGTTTGTTTAATTAATTAATTATTTTTATGGTGACATTGGTTAATGAAATCCAGTAAGTTTCAGGTGTACGATTTAACAGTAAGGCATATATATATTGCATTGTGTGTTCTCCTCCCATAGATTTCTTTCTGTCACCACACATTTGACCTCTCTTACCCCGTCTACCTCTCTCTCCCCTCTCCCACTTACCCTCTGGTAACCACTCATCTATTTTACACATCCATGAATCTCTTGTTCGTTTGCCTTGTTCATATATTTTCGCACTACAGGAAGAACAATTACTTGTACAGGCATATATGTTTTCTTCAGTTTTATCATGCCTGGTATTTCTGCCTATATGTTTAAGGCAAAGATAATTTCTGACCTATATCATAACTATAGCTCAAAAATAGTTTCATGATGCTTTTGAAAGATTATAAAACTAAGATTTTTTGTCAGGCTATAAAATTTATTTCCTTTCTTATTCTCTTTTCCATTATAACCACTATTTTTAAAGACTTCCAAAAACTCTTTGGCAGTGAAATTTAAAAGCAAACAGTGCTACTTATTAAAAAAATATAATATTTTAACAATTACATAAAATTTCAAGTCTTTTACCAGAAAATTTCTTTCCCCTAAAGAGAGCCGACAAAAGTTCCAAATTAGGCAAGGAAGTACAATACCAAGGGAAGGTTGAATACAGTACAGTTTTGCTCCTGTGTGGTTGTTAATGTCACCAGAAAATAGAGTGGGAAGAAGTGCTTAATGTAAGAAGCTATAAAGAAAATAGTCATTGGGAATTAGAAATTAGAACTCAGAAGTTTATCATTTCATTAGAATAACACATGCCAGCTCTGTGCTTGAGTGTATAACAACTTTCCCATCTGTTATCAAAGTATACCTTAGCAAATGGCAATGTATTTTGATATACAGTTCTAATAGTTCTATATAAATACTCAATCTTAAAATACTGGCAAATACTATTCTTTTTGCTCGTTAGTTTGTTTCTCGGAAGTATTTATTTTTTAAATATTTTAGAATAATAGTATGTTAGCCATTCTCACTAAATCAAACTTTTACAAAGTGATGCAAATTTTACTTGTCAATGACATTCATTTCTCATTGTTTGTATGCTTTATACACCATTTTGAGATATTCAAGTGTATTCATTTTTAAAAGTGTTAAACTAAGTTTGAAAAGCAATCAAAAGAAATATAACCGAGTAATGTCATGTTCTATCTGAATCAGATGTGTGTAAAGTGTTCTTTTTTACAAATAATTACCAGAAAAACCACTTTGGAAGATGATTCTAATTTTACTGATAGTTAAATCTTAAAAGCAAAATCTCCAGATTGATTTTTCATAGCTGAATTTAACATGTGTGGGTGTAGGCCAAAATCAAAAATTACCATCAGTTTTTCTACCTCCATGAATTTGGCTTAGAGAGCAGTTGATTACAGTACCTAATTTCCATCACTCAGTCATCTTAATAGCAATATAATAAGAGTGTGCCCAAAAGCCATTTTCTACCATCTGGATATCTATAGGTTGCTTATTAAGACCTCCTCAATCATTCACATTCAACTTACTAAGAAATAGGGGGAAAATTCTAGAGATATAGGGAAGATTTTAGCAATGTGTAATGTAGCACAGGAAAAGATAAAATTGCCTATTCAAATGAATTAATTTAGCAGGACTCTTTGATGTTATCGAGTTCTTGAACATTAACATAAAATATAACAAATTCGAATTCAAATTTGAGAACCACAGAAAACTAACAAAGTAAAAAAGATATAACTGCCCTTTAACAAATGTTTAAACAGAGGAACGTTAATCTGCATTTACTATAAATAGACTTGTAATATTTTCAAAATTGTTGGATGAAGCCATTGTTTGTATTAACTTTTTACATGAACATAAACGTCATCTTTCTGGGTTTCACAGTCTTCTTATCCATAAAATAACAGATCAAGATTATTTGATTATAACAACCCCAAATCTAACATCCTTACAGTTTGCCATCTCTATTTATAAAGTCAATGTAAACAGAAGTGTTGATAAATGGCCAAGTTCTTATAATTGACAATTCTAATAGGAAATGCTCAAGGAGAGTATTTTCCACCATCGTGGACTTTCTGAATTAACTGGAAGGTGATAATGGACTCCATAAATCCCTTAAAGAAATATGACTACTGACTTTAAGTTTAATGAGAATATATATATATATATATGTGTATATATATATATATACACACATATATATATATGTATGTGTGTGTGTGTATGTATATATATATATATGTATGTATGTGTATATATATGTGTGTGTGTGTGTGTGTGTGTGTATATACGTGTATGTACATATAATGTGTGTGTGTGTGTGTGTATATATATATACGTGTATGTACATATGTGAATCATAATGAAAACAAGTAAAGGGGTATTTAACTTAGGTTAGTTCATTAGTTGCCTGAAAAAGCTAAGTACCAGGTTTCATTAGAGCTTTGTGTCATTTCAATGTCTAGCCTAGTAATGTATTCCGTACTCAAAAAAGATAATTCAAAAGTAACACATGCAATTTTTCTAACCAGGTGGGTAAAAATAATCTGCTGACAGTTGTTGTTTCAAATGAGCAACTCTTTTGCATATTTGAAATATCTCCCCAATTTGACATAACAATGTGAATCAACAAATAATTAAATCACATTACACAGAAATAAAATCTTCTACATATACTTTTAATGGAAAAAAAAAGATATTTTAACATAAATATAAAAAGTTGTACCTGAAATACCACCCCTATATATTTTCATTGAGATTCACTCTAAGAAAATATAGTTTGATTCCTTTATATATTATCATATAGAGGTAAATAAGTTGATAAAGTGTATGATCACAGATCTATAACCTCTAATAGTAATTTGCTGAACATTTCTAGTAACTGAAGTTTTTATAAAGGTTAGAAGTTTTATAACTTTTATAAGGCTAAAAGAATACTACTACTAAAGAGAACTAAAAAAATTGAATGTTGGACTTAAGAACTGCTATTTGAAATTTTAAGGCTATATATACTCAGATATAGATATAGATATATAGGTAAAATCAAAGAAGTTACTTTAAGTAGTTTTATATGCTCACTTTTTTTTTAGTAATACAGAGGTTTAAATATAATTTCATGCTTTTGAGAGAGCATTGTAGAATAGCCAGCTCTTGAACCTCACAGAAAAGTAAGGTATTGCAGTGGTACAAGCCATCATAGAGTACAAGCTTGTCACAATCTCTTCTCCAGGACATACAGAAACATATCCAACAAGTTCTGTCTAACTAAATAGGCAGGTTCTCTTTTCTCTATAAATTGTGCAGTCCTAGCATGAATCTACTTATTCAAAGTTAGTCTTGATTTTAAAAAATTAGTTTTCTTAATTAACAGAAAACTGGCTAAAAATATCAGAATTTATTGTATTAGAAACTAAAAGAAACTGAACTTCACATTGTCAAAAGCTGTATTATTATTATTTTATATAAATGGAAAAATTCACTCAGGATTCCAAATTGGGTAACAGAAATTTAGAATTCAGGAATTATCTCAGATTTACTAGGGCAAAAGTTCAGAAGATTGAGAAAAGCCTAGAAGATTGAGTAAACTCTGGGCATATCAAACCTCTCCTTCTATTGCTTTCTAAGACTCTATTTTTTCATTTAAGGAATTTAAGTAGACTGCTGAGGATTGGGGCTGATGAACAGACCTCTGAAGAGAGAGCATGAGAATGCAAATGTTCCCTGAAAATCAGCATCCTTGGAATTTAGCAAAAGTCAGTAGACTTTGAATGAGAGATATTCTCAATGTGTACGTATCCTTCTCTTTCCTTTTGCTACTGCCAGTCTCTCCTCTGTCAGTTCTGTTCTCAACTAACAACAGGACAAGGTAGAAAGGACGATAACGACTGAGCACTATCCAGGTAGCAAAAGGATGACTCAGTGAAGCTCAGCACAGAGAAGTGGTGAGAGCGAGCACAGGGGCAACTTGGAGAAAGGGAGATGAGAAGTCCAACCAGGGAGTTCTTCAGAGGTCATTCCAGTACAACACATTGTGTTGGAGACTGTCAGAATAAGCACAAATGCTTAATGTTTTATTGCTTAGAAAATTACAGTCACAGATTATATTATCTGAAGTTTTACAATACTATGATAGAAATTATGCATATTATCCTGCAAACGAAGAGCAAATTCCTCTGAGTGAAATTGTCTCAATTCTGCTAAATCCTCAAAATTATTCATATTTCTCACAATGTACTAAGATTGAATAAACCTTGTGAGACAATTTAATGCAACTTATTCATTTTAAAATTAATAAAATTTGAGCACCCGTTAAGTAAAAAGCCACTTATTTGAGGCCAAAGATGGAACTAGAATACATGGCTCCTCACTCCAATCTTCATTTTTAGAGATGAAATATAACTACAGAGAATTGAGGAGTAACATTCTAGATATTTAACTGTAGAGAACTTCAGAAAATAAAAACCTATCATATTAATTTCAGTATGGATTAGACGATAATAATTTTTTTTCTTCTTTTTAGGTGAGGCAACACTTGGTTGACCTCACAGATTGCAAGGACCTGGTCAGTTTACAATTCCTTATTTTTTATTTTTTACTCCCACAGCATCTGGTCTTCCTAGATGGTCTCCATTCAAGTACTAACCAGGCCCACCCCTGCTTAGCTTCTGAGATCAGACATTGGGCTTGTTCAGGGTGACATGGCCGTAGACAATGGACCATGGCTCCACTGGGGCACAAGCCCAGGACCTTCTGCGTATAAAGCAGATGTGCTAACCACTACACTATGAAACCACGTCCAGAGGAACTACAAATGCATATTACTAAGTGAAAAAAAAAAAAAAACAATACGAAAAGGCTATATACTGTTTGAGTCCAACTATAAGACATTCTGGAAGAGACAAACTGTGGAGACCACTATCCAGGTAGCAAAAGGATGTGGCTGCCAGGGGTGGGGTACGGGAGGAATAAACAGGCAGAACACAGAGTATTCTAGGGCAGTGAAAGTACTCTGTAGGATATTGTAACAATGGGCATATGTCATCATTCATTCATCCAAATCTATAGAACATACAACACCAAGAATGAATGCTAAGGTTAAACTATGGACTTTGAAGGACTATGCTATATCAACGTAGATTTGTTCTTGGTAACAAATGTACCATTCTGCTGAGTGATGTTAACAATGGGGGAAGCTATGCATATGTGGTGGGGGGCAGAAAGGTATATGGGAAATCTCTGTACCCTCTTTTCAATTTTGTTGTGACCTAAAACTGCTCTAAATAAATAACATTAAAAAAAAAGATTTAGAAAAGCTATAAAGTTAGGAAAAGTGGTTCCAGTAAAAAGAAACAGGATATGCTATAGAGGTGGGTTTGAACAAAGTTTATTGTGAGATAATAATTATTACTGTCTCACCTTGAGCAGAACTATATCAGAAAGCAAAAACCTAGAACAGATTCTGAATATTTTATTTTCAAGAGTTTGAGCTTTCTTTATTGAGGATATTGTAAGTAAGGATATTATGTTTGAAATTGGTGCTCTGAGAAGGTTATTCTGTCAGTGTTCTACATCATGGCATGGGAGAACAGAGGCAGGAAGGCACTGCAATAATTCAGTTGTAAAAGGATGAATGCTCAGACTAGTAGGCTGGTAGTGTAAGTGGAAAAGAAAGAGAAAACCAACAGAGGCAGCTTTATATATTTACACCCACTACAATATTTTTATCTCTGACCTCTCTCCTGCCCACCCTTCTGCAATTGTTTGAACATAAGCTCCATCGGCTTAGAGATCTTTGTAAGTTTTGCACACTGATATTTCCCATTACCAGTGCTTGGCACAGAGTAGAATATTAAATACTTTATGCACTAATGAATGAATAAAGTTAGTAAAACAATCCACGGATTTCTACTGATCTAACTAATGCCACTGAAATTTAGAAATTAAGATACTTAGAGGAAAGAAGAGTAGTTATGACTAAAAATTATCTTCTTCACATCTAATTTTGTTTTGTTTTTTTAATAAAGAAGCTGAATTTTAGACTCCAAGAATACCCTTTCCTTAAAGAACCAATGTGATGAATGGGATTCCTTAATGCTAATTATAATACTTTGGGAAGAAAGCAAAGGACATACTGGTTCATTAGATACTGGAAAAAAAGGCAACAGCTGTCAAAGAGTGTGTAGGTGAAAAATTATAGATTTTCTATCAATGTAGACATATTCTAATTCTTCCCTAGGAAAAATAGTAGCAGAATGTTTTGTTCCCCTGACATTAAATCCAGAATAAAGTCCTCTTCTTTTTTTCTTTGGTACTTTCTCTGAACCCATGTTCATAAGTGAAATTCATGATGATATTAAATCAAAAAACTAAGTCAAAAATTCATAGCCACATTATTGGAAAAAATATCTATTCATACATTCAAATGCATTACCCTTGATATAAATAACTCTATAATTTATCAAAAATAAAGATAATAACTATTAATTAAATGTTTAATGAAATAATGAAAATGTTTAATATTAGAATATGAGAATATAACAGAAAGGTTTTTAATAATACTGTATAGATAAATCAATGTTCAAAAAAATGAACATATTACCCATATTAAACAACCTATATGGAATGGTATAGATCTTCAAAATATATACAAGACTTATCTTGCTAAATTAAAGTAGTAATATTTTTTAATTTAAAAATGTCACTTAACATCTCAATACTTTATAAACATGTTTTTAAGATGAATAAATTTTATGAAAATAAAATACGATTGCCTTGTTTAGATCATTTGTTAAAATTTTATAAAGTTAATATTTTCACAAGGAAATAATTATGTTCAAATATTTATTGTACTAAAAAATGTGCTAAGCTTAGCCCGAAGGCAGAAAGCATTACCACTTCTCTTTCTCTACCAGCTTCTCCATTTCCACAAGCTTTATTTATATTTTGTATCAAGATATAAAAGACATACTTGAACCACATCTTTATTTTTGACTGAATTTAATACCCAAGTGTACATAGACATATTTGCATGTAAAATTTTATTTATTTAGAAGCATTTTCTTTGCAATGTGTTTCTCTCTGTTCCCTGGAAACCAAATTTGCATGGTTTAATTGAAATGTCTTTTCTTAATTTTAATTTTCTTTCTATTATTTCTATACAAAATTAAGCCAAATAACACCTTTCAAAATAAATAAAAATGTGCTCTGTATACAAAAAAAATTGATACTATCCAGCAAAATACACACAAAAAAATAAGATAAAGATCCTAGAATAGTTACATCAATATTTGGAATCCATTTATGATTCATTAATAATAAGCAGTTAATTCATATGCAAACAACTTCTCACTTAGAAAAAGTACTAAAGTTGCACATAGAATAACACAATCCGGGTAAATAAAGAACTAGTAAATCTGCCTCTATAAATCACCAGATATTTGTGTGTGTGTGTGTGTGTGTGTATGTGGGTGTGTGTGTTTCAGTACACATGCACACAGACTTAGAGAGAAAGAGAGAGGGAGAGAGAGAGATAGGAGATGATGGATGCAGGTTAATCCTTTTGTACTAGGAAATAAACTGTAGATAAAGGTACCAGGCATAAATATCAGCTGCGATTCAGAAATCTACTTAGAGATCACAGAATCAATACCCTCTACCATATTTAAAACACCAAAACATTATAAACATGTTTATAAATCACTTCTGTACTACTTATTATAATTTAGATCCACACCAATGTCCATTAGATTAATCACCAAGTTACATTCCTTTAGCAATATCATAGTGGTAAAATATCACATGTAAAAATGCACCAAATCTGCCTTTTAAGAATTACCTCTTATCCCTTCTCCTTTCAAATTTTAAAATAGAACATTAAAGAGAAAAATATGTTCGAAACTGGTAAAAGCAAAATGAGTTAAAGTCTCAGATCATCCGTGCTTGGCACTAGACCTGTGAAGAGGATCTGGTCTTTCTCAGTTACTTCCACATAGTGCAGAAGACTATCTTAAAGTCAAGCCTATCCTAAAATGCTTTAAACCCACTTTTTTTTTAAGTTAAGGAGAAACAAAATACTGTGTCAGTCAAATCCTAGCAAGAATAAAAATTCACCCAGACGGTTTGTAAGGACTGATGTCAATGAAAGGGTTATTTGGAGATGTGTGGGCTGGAGAAGATAAGCCATCTTGAATCTAACAACATGACAAGACATGATCGTCACTGGTACTGAAGGGACAAGGGAGGAAATAGCCACAGGAGTGCTGGAACTATGGAGAAGGAACTTCCCAGTAGATGTTTGGTTCCAGGGGGATGTAGCCACACATAGCTCTGAAGCAAGGAGGATCACAAGGGTAAAATATCCAGACTTCTCACTCTCTGTTCCCACTGTCTGCATCCCTGATATTGCCTCTCATTGGCCAAATCAGGCAACCCACTTAAGTCAGAGGGCTAGGAATTAAGGGAGATTAATTAATTCCAAGATTCAGGGGTTAGCCTTCCTGATATTAGAACAGAGAACAAAAGAGAGGAGAATGGATCTAGGGTAGGAAAATGGAAAAAAAAAATGATAGACACACAGTCTGTTAAAACTCTATTCTTGTTTTCACTCTAAGGAATTACATATTAAACCAAATTAATGGGGTCAAGTATCAAGGAGGAAGATTTGACCAAAGCTTCTAGCCAAAATGTCGGTCTTGTCTATTATAATTTATCCATTGACATTAGCTGACAATTGTCAATTTCTTACCGCCATCTATTATAAGGCATCTGCAAAATCGAGGTGAGTCAGTTAATACAGATTGGCCAAAAAAATCTCAACTTAGCATAACAGCACTGAACTAATAATTTCATAAAGACTATACCAGGTGATCCAATTTCACTAGTAATGACACTGCTTAATTCATTACTCAATTCCAGGGCACAGAAATTGACATTCTGATAGATCCAGTTCTTGGCACAGTCCCAACAAAAATGAAAAGCTCACTAACTATTTGTTGAGTTGAGTTCTGTAGTATGACGTAGAGGTATTGTTAATGAACAAATGAGATTTTCAGTGAAGGAGAGAAAAAGAAGAGTGGAAAGGCTATGGGAAAATGTCGCATCTGGCTTTTGAGTCAAGAGTTTCTAACAGAATTAAAAACTGTGGTCTTGGAAGTGTGGGTCACATCTCAATAGTGGATAAAAAGTTCAATCTAGTGGGTCTTCACAAGAATTTTAAATAAATTACAAAAAGGGAAAACGCGAATTTTTGGTGTATAGCACAAGCAGTAAGGATAAATATTATAAAACTTTTATTTCACGCTCGTATACAAGACTGTACTGTCACGATATGAAATGCATCTTATCGTACCTATCAATTAAAGTTTTTTAAAAAACTGGCTTATGGCAGCTAGACAAGTCCACTCTGATTTCAGTTAGAGACATAAAAAAAAAAAAAACACCTTTTTATAGGCATGACTAACCATGAGAAAATTAAATCTATGGTAGCCATAGAAAGATAGAAAGATAAGCATGGCTAACTTAATAGTACATAAAAGGAAAATATTTTCTAATAATTCACCTAAGAACAATATTTAAGAAACCAAAGCCTATGAAGGCTGACATTTTAGTTATGTTCATACTTTAAAGATAATTGGGAAGAAACTATTCTGGGAAGGCAAATGACTATAAGAAATGCAAATTATATAACATTCAAGCAAATAGGGCATTCATACAGATAAATGATATATGCAGCTAACTAAATGGTCTTTAAGTCTAACTTTGTTTTAATATTTAATCATTATTTCATCTATGTGATTTATATTATTGGATTTTTACAACCAATAATTGCACTGGGCATAATTTAAAACACAGTTCTCTTTTTTAGCTGAAGAAAATCTAAGTCAAAGTCTCTCTCTCTCTGTCTCTCTGTCTCTCTGTCTCTGTCTCTCTCTCTCTCTCTGTGTCCATAAATATATTATAAAGTGTTTATATATATGTACTTTTGTCACTTGATGGCCTTTTTAAATTCCAAAAGTGTCATTGCTGGTAATTAAAGAATAGAATGGATAAGTCTGGCATATCCAACCATCTATGTATCTTTGAGCATGTTTACTAAATTCTATCATCCTCAAACTCTATCATCCTCCTTTTTCTTTTTAAACAGAGATTCCAATTCTTGCCGTAAAGTGTCATCGTGAGGATTAAGTTAGAAATAATGCACAGTAAGCAGTTCATAATCACTAACTGTAATTTTATTTATAGGTTTATGTTTACAGGCAAGATAGATAGTTTTTGTGTAGTTACAAAAAATCACCTAGACTAAATTTTGAAAAAAGAACCCATACTCCCAATAATTATTTATATTCTCAGGTGTAAATAATTTCCAGGTTGAAGCAAATTTTTCTAAAGGCAAAACACCCATAAATTGTTTTATCTACCATTCTTTTACTCCATGTTTTAAACTTGAAATAGAAATAGGCAATATCACATATAGCAAGTTTAACTGTTAAAAAATGAAATTATTTTCTTGAGATAGCAGAAAGTTTATCAACAAAATATTCAAAACCAAAATGTGGTATTCTATTACAGCTTAAAGTTCTGAAAGGCATCAAACACACTGATCGTTGTTATTTTTTTTAAAGCCTAATAACAGAATCAACAGGAAGGTGGGTGGCTATGGGACTGAAAATTCCTGTATCTTTGGGGAAGAGCTGTCTTTGGCACGCTTATTGCATGACAGCTGATATGCTATCGGAAAAGACTCGCTGTGTGAAATTCTATTTTGTTGCATCTTAATTCTCTCCTCTTGGATACAGTACAACTCCAAGAGTTGAATGGCTTTCTATTTAACAGTAAGTGCTGATGTTGAAAATTCAATATATTACTCTGGTGTAAATGATCGTATAGCAATCATTACTGATATCACTAACTTCCTTCTGAAACAGATGCTAGGAAATGAATTTCCTGAATTAAGATAGTAGAATGTTAAATCGCTCTCTAAAAGTTAACATTCCAGATGTTCCAAGACTCTTTTAAGTCTAGACTTTTTTTTTTTTTTTTTTTCATGTAGATAGAGCTACCGTCTATTTCCCAGATCGATGACGTTGAGGTGATTCTGGATTCTGAGTTAATATACTTAATATCAAGTATTAGAAAAGTGTGTATTTTCTATAAAATTCTGTTATTTTTATTTATTTAAACTATGCTAGCTTTTGGTTTATTGGCCTCCCTGGAGAAGGGTTATGTCTTTACAAGACTTAGAATGTGTAAGACAAGATATCCCTTGAGGATTTTAAGTGATATTTCCTTTAAGTTGATTTTCCTTGAGGTGAGGCTGAATGTCATACTTCCTTTCAGAGAAGGGAAGGAATCTGAGTTCCACTGCTGTTTGGTTGGGTGGTTGTTCTTTGTTTTTGCTTAAATATGTTATGTTCTCAGTTTAATCCTAGTGATTTTGTAGTAATAAAATCTCACAAATATTATTTTTATGATTAAGAATATTTACCAGGCACAAATTTGAAGTGAGTGAAGTATCAATTATTACAGACATACATAAATGCTGAGAGGTAAACTGTTCATGTTTTTGGATTTTTCTCCCCAAAGGAAAATGAGACATTAGAAGGCATGGAGATTGGATGTCAAAACATGGTATTTCTGCTCTATTCTACGGTTCTTTTCTCTGAACGACAAGACAGTAAGCATCATTCAAAAATGGGGAAGAATGAGTAAGAGAGAAACTTTGTTCTATATCAATGAACCTGTATTGGGGGTCGATTTTTCATAATACTAAAACAATTACTGTAGACAAAGTATCTTTGCTGCTCTAAAAAGGTAGACTTGACAATGACAAATGGCACTATGTGCAAATAGGGAGTAAATCTCTTTGGGGAAGAAATCTTTGGAGTTACTTTAAAGAAGCTCTCAAAAATATTGGAGGTGAGGGAGGGACTGGATATAGTTCATAATCTACCAATAATTTTTAATTGGTATGCAAACTACATATTTTAGTTTTTAAAAATGAGCATTTTTTCTGTACTAGCATTTTACTAGAAATGGTCCAGTGTTGCTACTTTTGTTTTTAATCAAAAGCATTTTTTATGAAGATGCTTGAAAACTTGCCTCCTAACATGATGGTCAAGAGTATAGCGAATTTGTACAACATCCTGCCTTGCTAATATACCTTGATTGCTCTCTCATCTAGTTCCTTCAAATGTATTAGTCTGACAGGAAGTTACTTTAAGACATTCAAAGGCAGGAATAGAAAATCAGCATACAGAGTAAATTACTGAACACTTTTATAGGATACACTAATCTTAGGTTAGTGGCCATAAAATGACCTTGACAGAGCTATTTACAGCCATGTTTAAAATGCACAATTTAACCTGAAGTGAATAAAAGGTGTTTATCGCATCAGTGTCGGCATAAGTAATCCCTCAATCTCTTGTTGAGGATTTTTTTTTTGGGGGGGGGGGGACATACTGTCACAGAAGTTCAAAAAACACATTCGAAAGGTTCTATAATTATAGTTTCTGAAGTTCAAATGGCCTTGCTAAAGTGAAGTAAAACATTACCTATACAATCAAAGAAAACTACTCCTTAGAATAAGGGCCAAACATTTTACCAGAATTCTGTAATTATACTCAACACATTGCACTGAAAATGATGTGACTACCATCAGTGATACTCTGTGTATTGAATGGTCACGACTAAGGCAAAATTCACAAGAATCCATAAACATTTCCAGTTCATTTTTACTTACAACTAATCAGAAGAATACATGACTGAGCACTTTGTTCCATTTTTAACTTTTGAGTGATGACTTATGCTAAGTATTTTTAAAGGGTTATCTAGGAGTGCTTTTCAGTTAAAAGCTATATTGAAAAGGCAAACTGAGAGATACATAAATCAGAAGCAGAATGAGGATGACATGACTAGGAATAACGGCTTTGGTGTCAATACATTGAATACTGGAATCACACAACATTTTTGGATCTTCTACCAAATCTTTTTCTATCATCTCGTCATGATAATATTTTTATTTTCTCAGTTTGAACTTTTAAGACTATTCATTGAATGCACTAAAGTTCAAAATTAATAAATAGCATTTAAAATTTTTTTATAAGTCCATAGATTATCCCGACTTACATCTTTCTTCCTTATTCTATTCATTACATCCTCAAGCCAAGTACAATTTTCTACCTGGATATCAATAAATACTTGAAACATTATATAATAATTACCACAGCCTAATATGTCAAGTGCATTACACATGTCCCCAAAGTGTCACCGTGACTTGCAATTGTCATTAATAAAACTAAAGAAATCAAGTACATCAAACAATTTAGTCTTCCTATTAATTATTTTGCCGCATTTAATCTCTGGATAGCCTGCTGTCCTCCTCATTCGTATAGTGTCCAGGGGAGCTGTGTTACAACACTGTTGTTATCAGGTCTACTCTGAAACTTATACTATATAAGTTACTTCTTTGTTTCATATTTGTAAAAAATGTGAATATATTACTAACTCTGACTCAAAGGTAAAAAAAAAAAAACCTGTTCATATCTTATTCAACTCACTAATTCCCAAAATGCCTTATACATTTCATAAACATGAAATCTTATATTTCTAGGATTTTCAAAACACTTTCATCTAAAGTAGATGCACAATGGCCCAGAGAAAGGCACAGGAACTACTGTCATTTCTGTTTTAAAGATGAAGAAAACAAGGCATAAGTATTATCACTCAGACTGCAAATATTCTGACTCTGACTCTGACTCTACATACTGATAAGCATCAGAAAAATAAAGACTGGAATGGCAAGTATTTTTGGCCTCGCCCCCACCTCTCTTCTATACATGCACTAATACACATGCCGCTTCTTAGAACCATCTAAACTGAACAAGAGGCATCGAAATTTGTAAACATCATTATAATTCTTAAAAATTTCTTAAGAAAACTGTTATGCCACCTCAGCTTTGACAGAGATGCAGAATTTCACTTAATATTGCTAGTATCTTGACAGAGCTGCTTTCGTTTCTGAAGACAATGATGCCCTTCGGCCACCAACTGAAAAAGCAGGCTACTGGAATGATTAAGTATTGCTCTCAGCCATCAAATTGTAAAAATGAAGCTCTCTGTGTTCATGAAATTCATTCTTCTATAGGAAAACAAAAAGCATATGACCCACCCATGCTCTAGAAATCAAAACAATTTGCTGATACCGTTGGAGAATATAGTGCCATGACCCCTCTGCCTTCTTAGAACATACAAATGTGGCCTGAGACAGAACAGATTTAGAGGTTGACTCAGAAAGAGTAAGGGGAAGGGCATGGGCCACGAGCAAATAAAACCCAAGCAAGGTTAACTCTGCTGCTAGCAGAGAGGAAAGAAAACTGTGAGCAACTAATTTAAAGAAGACCTACGACAAGTTTCTAGACTGAAAAAATAAATGGGGGCAGGAAAGGAAACAGATGGTGATGGAAACACCACAGTGAATAAACAAGACATCAGGACAAGTTGCCACAAAATCAAGGTCTGTCAAATAGTAACAGAAAAATATCTTGGCAGAGGGAGGCTCCACGGGCATCGCAGAGTGTCACCAGGCATAACACTGAGAAACATGCTTCAGTGGTATGTCACTGTTGCTGGAAGCACCTGCCAAGTGCTGGCACTGTCTTCAGTGCTTTTTAATTTTAGTCTAAGAAATCAGTGTGTGTGTGCGTGCGTGCGTGCGTGTGTGTGTGTGTGTGTGTGTGGTATGTGTATGCTTGCATATATGTACAGATAGACAGATAATAATATAAATAATAATCATTAATACTGAGTACTTTTAAATGACAAGTGGCAGTCACCTATCTAAATGCACAGACAGATTCTATGAGCTCAGCACTATAATTATCCTCAATTTACAGATGATGACGCTTCCTCACAGAACAGTTAACTTCTTTTTTCATAGTTATAGCTAGTAAGAGAAGGAGCAAAGCATTGAACACAGGCAGTCTGGCTCTAGAGTTCATGCTCTCAACATGCTCCTAATATATGTTCTTTGACTTATGTTGGGGTTATATCCGGATAAATCCATTGTAAGTTGAAAATATCTTAAGTCTAAAATAAATTTAACACCCCTAACCTACCAAACGTGATAGCTTAGTCTAGCCTGCCTTAAATGTGCTCAGAATACTTACATTTTAACCTACAGTTGGACAAAATCATCCAACACAATGAACACACTGAATATTATTATTTACCCTCCTGATTGCCTAGCTGCCTGGGAGCTGTGGCTTGCTGCTGCTGCTCAGCATTATGAGAGAGTATCGTATCATATATCACTAGCCTGGGGAAATAGCAAATTTCAACATTCAAAGTACGGAATCTACTTAATTGTATCACTTTTGCACCCTAGTACAGTAGAAAAATTTTAAGTCAAACCATCGTAAATCAGAGACCATCTGTATGTAATTCTGATTCTCATGAATCAACGTTAATGACTTTTACTGTGGAGTATCAACTAGTACATTTAGAGGGCATCCTAAGATGTAAATTGCTAAACATCACATGATTCACTGATGAAATTAAAATCAAAACAGCCTGTCTCTTCTACCTCCTTGCTTTCATGGGGCATGGCTGTGGTGGTGTTTTTTAGTCTTCTCAAACACCTTCTACCAGTACAATACCATGTTTTGTTGCTGTTCCAGGCTGCTAATCACTAGAGCCACTATTAGAGCCACAGTGAACATCCGGGGAACAGATCACAGAACTCCATCAACCCTCCTCCCACCCTCTTCACATATATGCCAAGAAAAGCTCACCATGAATTAAAAAGTCTGGTATTTAAAAAACAAAATAAAACATGGGATCAGGTAAATTCACCATTCTCCAAACATCCCTGTATCCTTGACTGCAAACAAGTGTACACCCCACCAATCTTCCTGGCTTCTTCAAACGTCAGCTGCGTGCTGAAGTCTCTAAAACTCTCTGTGCCTCAGTTCAACCACGTTTTAAAATTCAAAACAATAATACATCATCTGATAGTTTTGAGGTCTGAGCTAAAGTCAATTAAAACAGCACCTTTCACATAGCAAGCATTAACAGTTAGCTTTTTTCATCATCATCATTACTATAATCTATCTTTGTATCTCAGTCTCAATCATAATGTTCACATGGTTCTAGTCCCTAATCCAGCCTCTGACTTCTCTATTCACATCTGAACTATTTTATTCTGTTATTCCATCGTATAACAAAAGACAGAACAGAACAATAAACCCTATGTTCTCAGTGGACACATTTTCCATTTTCTTAACTAAAGCCTGGCTTTCCCTTCTCTGCAATCCAGTTATTGTAAGCTGTTTCTATACGTCTTGATTCTGTTAAGGTCATAAAGAGGAGTAAGTTTTCTCCATCTTCACCAATGTTGCTTCCAAGGGCTAAATTCCTGTTTGGTAGGTTAAAAAAATGTCTGTACTCTTAAAGAAAAGGCCATTTGGCCACCCTCCTTCATATGCTGTTGTCTGCAAACTGTTTAGATAAAACCTCATTCATTTGTGACTTTAAAGTTTATTCTAAAAAACCTCATTAATATTAAAAGATTTCAAATAGCCATATGGTGATATCATCTATTTTCCTAGCTCACACTGCAGTGGTATTCACTTTTACTTCAGTGACCCATTCTTGATTTTGCTTTACCTGGTATTGTTTTACCTCAAATATTCAATTTAAGAAGCATCATGCTTGTTTATAACTCTGTTACAATTTTATCTTAGATGTTCTTACTTCTATAGCACTTTTTCTTTTTAAAAATATAATGCCTTATTCTATCCAATTTCATCTCTTTATTGTAGCCCTCCTGTCTTTCTTCCCTCCTCTGTTGTGTTTTGACCCCATGATCTGTAATTAAAACCATGCCCTCAACAATGATTTCAGTTTTCTTGGCTCTTGCCTCTACATCAAAGCCACCTGACACGAACCCAACTCTGGGTCAATTCAAACCTCTTCATTTTAGCAACCATACTCAGGTTGCTGAGGCTAGCTGGAGAGACAGACAACATTGCAGAAAGATGTTCTCCAACATCACCGGCACTCCTATAACCTCGGCTGATGTCACTCCAACAGCATCTAGTTCTTCAAATGTTTTAGGGTTTGCCTAGTCTCTCCTATTGTCCACAAGTATTTAAAAGATTTTTATATCTCCCCTGTCTTCAGACCCAGCATATCCACCCTTACACTTGGCAGACAACACAGTTTCCTACTTCACAGAGAGTTATTAGATGAGATCTTTAAGAATGGAAATATTGATTCGGGTTAAAAATATAAGGGTGTAGTCTTAGTTACCAAATCACTTGCCAATGCTTTCAACTACCTTCATTTAAGGACTGCATATTGAAAAGAATTTAAAGCGATATTTAAAACTACCAGTAGTTTCTTTAAAGATTTAATCTTAGCTGCAATGAAATTTCAGTTAAGGCAAATGGAAAAAATTGACTTGTGAAAGTTCTTGAATTTAAATTTTATAGATATATCAGACACAAGTAAATCAAGTCTGGTAGTTCTTAATAAAGTCAGAGAATATATTAAATGGAAAAACACACATATCAGCCAGATTTCTTTTGGCATTAACAGGCCGTAAAATGATCCACCACACACTGCCAAGCTGCAGAGTTCTGTAGACCAATTCTGAAATTCAGTATGTAGTTTGTGGCAACCATCTGCTGAAATCTCTTTACTTCCTGTCATTCGACTCACATGAAATTAAAATATCGATAGAAACAATTTCTGCAGGGAAATTGGAAAAGCTAATAGGAAAGTCACTAAAAGGTTTCGTGAGATTATACAGTCTAGTTTCTTGATACTTTTACTACTATTCTTAATGACATAACAGGACTAAGAATAAAATATACAATGTAATTGAAAGTAGTCTCTGCCAAGTGTAAGCAAAAATACGAAGATATTTATGGGGTAGGTAAACTATAATACGATATTAGATTTACCACAAAAGTCAAATCTGCATTCGATGGAAGCCATATTAGTAGAAAATTCTAATAAAAAAGTAAACTTTATCTCTACAATAAAACATTAAATGTGTTTAATGCCACTATCAGGAACTTCTTAGATCCCTGCCTCTGTCTTTCTATATTCCAGCTAAGTATATGCTTTTCATTTACGATTCACTCAAGATTTGGTCCTGAATTCATTAATAAATAAAACACAAGGATCTTTTGTCTCAGAAAATGCTATGTCATAATCAAGACTGGTCAATGAAATGCAGAGCCCAGAATTAGTGCTTAATTTCTTAACTCTTGGTGGATTCTTCAGGCACCTGGCTTGGCCTCATGGCTCTATGTGTTGACCTCCAGGGCTCAAAAGACATCCTCCTTTTAGATCCTCTATTAATGAATTTTTCTGTCAGAGCTGATTTCCCCACCTTTTCTCTTT